>NC_133528.1:13000751-13302501 GCF_048544455.1 Silene latifolia
ATTATTATTATTATTATTATTATTATTATTATTATTATTATTATTATACTGGGTAGTTTATTTACTTTTTTAAAAATTCTGACTTGTGTATTTTAAAGGCTTCTCATTAATTGCCACATAGGACTGTGCTAGTAGATTAAGATGTCATGTCAGCGATTTGGTTACTGCATTAGAGAGTTACTAGTGTAACACCCGTGAAAAATCACGGGGTTGTGTACATTTTTTTTTCTAAAGATGACTATAAAACTTAGTTATTATATAACCAATTCCATATATTGAACATGTGTACTTTTTTAAAAACAAAAAAATATATAATATCATTATATATATTAAAATATATAAATGGAAATTATAACATTCAAATTTCATAACTTTAAGATATGTAAATTAATTAATAAGATAACATATGATAATGTTAATAGGAGTAACCATAATTCGCTTTCAAATTGATCAATATTGAGCTTAATAATAATCGGGTTATAAATTTAATCGAGTCCATAACGGGTCGGGTTGGGGATCGGTTTCGAGTTGGATAAAATTAAAGAGATAATGAATTTAATCTTAAAAAAAGTAGTAAAAAACAATATTATCCAGAGGCGTAGTTCAAATAATTATATAACCAATTTTATTTATTGAACATGTTTACTTTTTAAAAATAAAAAAGAAATAAAGGCATAAAAGTATATATATTAAAATATATATACAGAAATTATAACATTCAAATTTGAGAACTTTAAGATATGTAAATTAATAAAATAACGGGATTGTTTTTAATTTTTGGAAAATAAATTTAGGTACTAAATTTGTAACATAAATGTTACTATTGTTATTTCGGACATTAGTTGGCGTTACTATTACTTTATAGAGTACCCCGTATTTCTTTTCTATCTTTCAAATACATTAGTACGACTCGTCAAATTTTATCTTGTTGTACCATCGATCGTGCTACCCTGAGGTACAAACATGATAGCTCCAAACCTTGCTTCGTGTTACTCCTTAACATTTAGAATGAGATTATTAGAATGAGTGTTATAGATTGATAAGAAAAATAAAAACATTAGTACTCGTATATGACTTCTAATTGGATAATTTAACAAACTCTCTTGTCAATCGTCATCAATATTCCTATAAGCTTTAGAAAAAACTGCAACATTGCGCCTGTCAGCAGAACCAAAAATTTAGATACAACATTAGTGGATAGTACGATAGTGTAAGAAATAATACTATGAGATTGCATAAGGAAAAATTCCAAGGTATAAATGAACAGGCAGCCATTTATGTACACGATGCCGTAAGACAATTATATACACAATGGCTTGCTTCGAGCAGAGTTGCCAGAGTCTCTAAACTGCGGTACAGAATCAAAGTTGACCCGTTTGGAACCATCTATTCTAAATATCCGCACTAATTTGTAGGCCTAGAGTGTGATGAATTTAAGATGTTAATGTCACATTACTATTTTTCTTAGTCTGCACAAACTGAAAACCTCATAGAAAGTTTACAATGCTAGACAATGCTGTTTTTTTAGCACTACTCTCCACCACTTCAAATGAGATCATTTTGCAATTTTAAGTTTACTCAACAGAATTTTGTTTTATGTCAAGGGAATGGCACTCGAGCCTATTACAATACAAATTAATACAAACCTAAGCAGTGGCGTAGCTGTACAGGGATGAGTACGAACGAAAAATTGGAGAGCTTGACATAAAGATGTTGGAAAATAAAGAGCTCAAATCAAAATACTTTCGAAGCTGAGAAAATACAAACCTATTTCGAATACTTCTTTTGAAGATATTGGTCAGTGTTGATGGCTCCTTAACCACCATATTACTTCTCATCCGAATTCAATATCATCATTAATCTGCGCCACAAATGTAGTGATTACAATAACAAATAAATACATAAACAGAAATGAGATGGTCTTAAGACAATTATGAGACTAATCCATACAGTAGCTTAAGAATAAGAAATAACCAAACAAAATGAAACCAATATACAGTACTGAATCAAGCGAAATCTTTAAGAAACTAAAAAAACTATTAATACAACCAACTACTCATATGTCTTAAATTTGTTGAAGTGAATTTAGAACCTTATTTCCGAAAACAATTGACAAAAAATGACCCATTACAACATTTGTGAACTTGGCCGTATTCTATTTAGCGATCAGCAAGTTGAAACTTGTCTTATTTCCATTTCTGCTGCCACCAATCAATAAGAACTCTTAAAGTATACTCATACTTTGAAGGCCTGTTAACTACCAAACGAAGATTCGATCCATAACATTCACACCATTGGTTTAGCACTTAAACTTTTGAAAAACATAAATGACATTCACACGATAGCAATAGGGCAGTATAATAAAACTAACAATCACAAAGAGTAGTAGTTCAGAAGAGAAAATTCCGTATACCTAGAAAATGCAAAATATAATACACCGGAACTGCCATAAAACATACTTCCTCCATTCAACTCCACTCTACCACTTTCTTTTTTCACGTTTGCCAACGCGTGTTTTACGCGCTAAATATCATTAGCTACGTATTTGCAAGAATTATAAAAGTTAGATATTTTTAATGTACTCGTAAAGACGAATCAAACAAGATCCTACATGAATATATTGCCACTTACGTATCGAGAGAAAATCGAAATTAAATACACAATTGTGAATAGTGTACAAAAGTGAAATAGGTAGAGTGGAGTTGAATGGAGGAAGTAATTTCAAAGACGAAATTATTAAGGGATCTATCTAAAGGGTAAATGACGAAATTCCGTATACATACTTTCTTCTCTGTTTAAAGCAATAAAATAGTATCTTGAATACATATCTTTACTTTTACAAACATGATTAATTCAAGAAGGCTAACCATAAGTGTAGTGAAATCCGAGTAAATATTCTCTCATCCCAAATCACAAATCCACCATTGCCTGAAATTTAATAATGCGAGTAAATATGTTAAACCTTGTCGAAAACCAATCAGGGATCGACTAACATGAATCATCGTAACAATTCCAAATTCAAAAACATCAAAACAATACATAGATCATACAAAATAAAAAACAATTTTTTTAAAAAAATAATTACCTTGGCACAATACTCCATCTCAACAAATTTAAAAGCAATGCCTAAAGAATTAATTAAAAAGAACAGAAACCAAAGCACAAGCATCACAAAAAGTCTTCAAACCAAGTTCTTCTTTACCATATTCTATTATTTCCGCAAGTTCCTCGAATGCTTCTACGATCGAGGATAATGGCGTTGCCTGCATTTTTTCAGACGCCATTTGTTAACCTTTTCTCTTCCCTTTTGTACAGCATCACCATTATTATTATTATTATTATTATTATTATTATTATTATTATTCTTAATTAATTATTTAATAATTAAAATTGTTAATTATTATTACTATTGTTGACAGAAAGGAAGGATGATTATGGTGGATGGTTTGGGAGAATTATTGAAATTTTCTCTTGAGAGAATTGATCAGTCTGAGATAGTGATGGTAGGAGGGTAGGTAGAAGTTGGAGAGTTTTTTTGTGAACTGTGAAGCTTTTTCTGGAAGACTCTACTCCGTGTACTCGGTAGCATTTAACTTGGGTATTGGGATGAAAATGTTCTAGACTATTTTATCCTTTAATTTTCTACTAAATAATTAAGTTGACATGGCAATGGTGTTAGTTTTGATTGGCTGAGAAAAACTGAAATTATGAGAATAAAGGAGAGGCTTTGTAGAGTACTTTTCTTAAATATGGTTGCGCCACGTCAGCGGTTTTACAAGATTCTTTTATATATATAATGATGATATGATTTAATCTATATTACAATATTAATTTTTGTATTGGGTTGTGTTTTTTCCAGGAATGGAGAAAAAGTTTGATTACTATTGTTTTCCTGTAAACACCATCATGATAGTTGCATGAATTAATATAATAAAAATACTAATGAATTTCTTTTGTTATGTTGATATGATAAAAATCTAAACAAATGTGAGTTTACAACTGTTGATTTATCAGACGTGCTGAATCCGTAATCAATAATAGTATACAACAGCTTTGATGATTTATCAGACATTCAGACCTGCTTAATTCGTTCATCAACTGCTGTATTACATATCTAATACTATATTTTACGTTGTATTGTTAATGAGAAGCACTTAATTTTTGTTTGTGTCAGGCCACAAGAATACGATGAAGTAATAATTAGTAGGAATAATTAAAATAGTTGGGCTTCAACTATTACCTTAAGATTGATGACGTTGGTTTTCAATTTGCAATAGGTATTCAATTCATTCAATTTAAATCATCACACAGATAGCTCTTGCTATTTTGCGTGATAACTAGGACCCGACTTTGCTCTGCCTTGCGTTGCACAAATACTATCTCTTCCTTTTTATTGTGCCAAATTATATATAGTCCAGTTCGGTGAATAATAGAATTGTTTGTATAGCTATAAATATACAGACCGCCATCTTACTCTTTTTTGTGCCGGATTATATACGGTCGAGTTCCGTAAATCATAGAATTGTTTGTATAGCTAGCTATACATATAGAATGGGTCACCATTTACCATTAGAACTTGAGATGACGAACACTTGACAACAACCCCCCTTCCCTACCTAATTTTCATAGTTGACTTGATATGGATGAACTATCTAATATGCCTTAATAAGGTGGAACGTTCTTTAGAGTTGAATTCCACATATATATACACAGGAATTGGTATACACTTAATACTCAAAATTTAATTTCCTATTTCACATATGAACTCCAACCTTAAAATAGAGTAATAATAAACATGGTGATTGACGACGCAGGTTCAACATATGTGTTTTTTCAGACGATGAGAATAAATTTTAGTGCGTAATAATCATTGTAATTGTAATTGAGCTAGGTATGACATAAAAAAAAAGCATGTTATTAATAACAACAACAGTTATCTCACACGTTGTGTGATAATTAATTAATTTCATTTTTAAGGTAACAATTCTTAACAAATGGGTTCAATAATCTTCACGGACATCATAATGTAAAGCCAATAAATTTTCTATTATATTATTATATAAGTAAATCATTCTCAAGCTGAGCTAAAGATTATTTTTCTTTTATATAATTAAAAATTAAAAATAGTATATTGAAGGGGTGAAAAAATAGGACCAAGTATCTTATTTCTCAAATATTATCTTAGATAGGAGTCTATTTCAGGTATCTTATTTGGTTAAATAAACTACTTATCAAACATTTGCAAAAACACAAGGTAGCTAAATTTTGGTCAAATAAAATAATTTGGTTAAATAAGCTAGCTCAAATGCCTCGCAAAACATAGGCTAAAACTAATAAAATAATTAATTTGGATATTTTAGATTTTATATAACTTTGAGTACGTTTTAGACTAAATTATCAAAAACTCCCTTTTATATACAACTTTTTAAAAATTACTCCCTTTTATAATTTTTTTTTAAAACTTACTACCTTTAAATAGACAAATTTTAAAATTTGATAGCAAATGCCTTTTTCGGTGAAATATGATGTGAATGGTCCAATTTGCCCCTCAGTTATTATTTCCCCTTCTTACCCTTTCATTAATCTTGTTAATCAAAATCTTATGGATAATCTAGTCTCATCTAATCACCGTCAACTTTAATTCATCCTCTGGAGCATTAAGCAAGTTTGTAATTTTTTTACCTTGATTTTTCCTTAAGTTACTGTTAATTGCCCCTATTTCATTCTATTTCATTGGAAATTTTAAGAGGTTAATTTCCGTCAGAAAAAAAAAAAAACACATTTTGGAGGCAAAAATTCAAAATGGCGGGAATATTTCTTATTGATTCCAACGGCTGATTAAGATGGTCAGACACCAACCCGTAGGTAACAGGAGACAATGACGACGACCCGCCTTCCTCGCTCGTTCTGATCTCCTTTCATGCTTTGGACTAATTGCAAGTGACTTTTGCAGAAACTTGTGGACACAATAGTAGGTCTCGGCTCATCCCAGAAACATCAAAATTTGAGATTCATTCTCATTCTGTGATTCTATGAATTTTATTCATGAAGCTACCTCTTCCGTTTCCCTTTCTCATAAAGCTTATTTTCACTTACAAAGATTTTCCAGTGGATTTTTACCATGAACTTAAAATATAGTAGATGGCCATTTTTTTATGAGTAAATGGCAACAAATATGGGGTTATACTGTAGAAGAATTTTTGCACATTTTAGCTTTAATGACAACAAAGTCACGGAGCTTAAAACAATAATGAACTTTTCGTTTCCTTGTTGAATAGACCTTCGATCTGTGAAATTTTTCTGGGTTTTTATTTCTACTCAGTAAGAGTTATTTGTTGCTATGTACAACGGTGCTTAGACAATAATTAAGGTGGGATCTCTTGATTTTTTGTGTTCTTCACATGAACACACAATCAGATATGGGGTAATTTTTTTGAGACGAGTTTGATTTTGGTGGATAATCGATGAGATAGAGAGGAAGACAAACTAGCAGGGACAATGTGAATGAACAATGGATATAAAAAACATAGGGAGAGGGGTATTTTCGTCAGAAAAAAACACATTTGGAGGCAAAAAATCAAAATGGCCCGAATATTCCTTATTGATTTCCCTGAGATGAGTTTTGGTATCAAATTCTAACTTTCTCCTCTTTAAAGGTAGTAAGTTTTAAAAAAAATTATTAAAGGGAGTAATTTTTAAAAAGTTGTATATAAAAGGGAGTTTTTGATAATTTACTCTACGTTTTATTAACTTTTAGTCAGTTTTATCCAGTTCAGCTCAGCTCCGTTCAGTTCAGTTTCATTCAATTCAGCTGAACTCTTCTCAAATTAACTCTTATTTCAACTTCATTCAGTTCAGCTCCACTCCACTCCGTTCAGTTCAGCTCAACTCCATTCACCTAAACTCTTATCAAATTAACTCTTACTTCAGTTTCATTCGGTTCAGCTCAGCTCAGCTCAACTCAGCTCCATTCAGTTCAGTTCAGCTCAGCTCAACACTTCTCAAATTAACAATTACTTCAACTCCGTTCAGTTCATTTCAGCTCAACTCAATTACATTTAGTTCAGTTCGACTTCTCTCAACCTAAAAGAATAAGGCAAAATAGAAGTTCCTAACATAAGAATCTCTCTTTATTAGTTAACCACATTCTCGAGATAGCATTGGCGAGTAAGATTTAAGGACGATCGACCTAATCCCCATCTGCTTTGCCATCCTTAGTCCAAAGGCAACTGCGTTTGATACAATGGCAGTGGAGATTGGGTACTAAAAGAATGATGGTTTGATTTTCCTGATACTACGTTATACATTATACAAGATAGAACATTACCAATAGGCCCGTGCATCACACGGGCATTAAATCTAGTATCTATATAAAAGAGAGTTTTTTCGAGCGATTTGAGAGCGTCCACATCATCAAAAATAAATTTAGGAAAGTATAATTTTTGATGTAAAAAATAAAGTGGAGAATCTTTTAATTATTATAATATGTATATTTCCTAAATCATATTCAAGTGATATTTCCAATTTTTATATCAAACTTTTACATTTCATTTGTCAAAAAAATATCGTTAAAAAAATTATGAAAATAATATAATTAGCTTTGTGGTAAAAAAATGCTATCAGTAGACAGGGGCGGACGCAGAAATTTCGTCTAAGGGGGGCACCGAAAAAAAATTTAGTACATTATTTTTATCGTAAAACATTTTATTATTTTGAAAATTTTGTTCTCCTAATGTTGTAGAAAGTATAAAAAAAATGGCGAATTAATTGGTACGATCAATATTTTTTCTAGTAAATAATGTTTTATGTTGATTTATTTTTCTCCGAAATGCAATAGATTTCATTAAATTTACATCGTAGTAATTGACGATAACATCACTAGTTATAAGATATATTATATTTTAGTCCTTATATAGGCAATAAGCTTAAGTAGTTCAATGGTTATGTAGTTGTTAATTCATCTCTAGGTCTAGAGTTCAAATCCTATGCTAATTGTTTTTGGCTGAAATAATAATAGCTGTGAAAGGGCTAAGCCCAATAACAAAAAAATTAGTTAAGTAAACCTGAAGCAATAGGAATCGATCCCGGTACCAAACAAACACACATACACACCCTCTACCAACTGTTCTAATGTAGCTTGGTGCTTATTTAAGAGACTAATAAAAATTTATTTCCAAAATTTCATGGTGGGCACTTGCCCACCCGGGCCCCCCTAGATCCGCCCCTGTCAGTAGAGTATAAATTTCATATATTTGGACATATTAAAGATGGTGTAGTTCTTAATATGTAAAATTGTGTACTTTTTAGTATGTTTTGTCCCACATTGGAAAATAAGTAGGTGGGGTTAACATATTACATATGAATAGTAGAATTGTCCCACATCGAAAGATTAGTATAAGGTGAGTGATTCTATAATTATAAATATGAGACATATTTGGAACTTAGGCATCAACCCAAAATCTTTTAAGTCTCTTAAGTATTGTCTTGGAGAGCTCTTAAAAGTTTATATCATTATATTTTCTAGGTGTGGTAAATACTCCGTTTAAATAATATAATTAGAATTGTGTTAAAAAATGTAACACCCCGGTTTATAAAAGAAGTCCTCGTCAAGACATTCTCTAATAAAACGGACTGTTACCATCTCGGTTTCCCGAGGTAGTGAATAACAAATTAAACTCCAAGGCAATTTATGTAATATTTTAACTTAATTATTACAAACCTCTTTTCAACTCGATTACAAGAACTGTCATAAATAAAAGTGAAAGTCTTCTATATGATGATCTAGCCACTAAGTAAATCGATCCAATGTCTCACGCCCATCAAGCTCCCGTCCTATCTCTTAAACCTGTCAAGTCTGCTCCCCATAAAACGGATCATCACAGGTGTTCACGAATACACAGGGTCAACCACGAGGTTGAGTAGGGACAACAAAATAAGTACGACAACAAAATGCATAACTTTATTTCCGATTCGTCACATACTCCACCTCTCCATATCACAGACCCTGAATAATCTCCGCTCCATATCACAAGACCCTGAATAATCTCCACACCATATCACAAGACCCTGAATAACCTCCGCACCATATCACAAGACCCTGAATAATCTCCACACCATATCACAAGACCCTGAATAATCTCCACACCATATCACAAGACCCTGAATAACCTCCGCACCATATCACAAGACCCTGAATAATCTCCACACCATATCACAAGACCCTGAATAATCTCCATACCGTATCACAAGACCCTGAATAATCTCCACACCGTATCACAGACCCTGAATAATCTCCACACCATGTCACACAACATCCTCCAACTCCAATGCATATGAATGCTCAAAGAAATTGATGCAACACGTTATATAAATCATTTAAATGATGAATCATAAAATCATGCCAGTTATCCGATATTGTACTATCATACTCAATATGATCAATTCAGTCAATCACCTTTCCGAATATAAATGATAACGTAAATCAACCACGAATCCAACCAACACAATTCAACAACAACGATATTAGGACAAGTGTATTTCCCCTACCTCAAGTGCCAGCAATCCAATTAAGCAGTCCAGAAATAAAGCAATGAATTGATTATCGATCCTTCACGAATCCGCCACCTAAAACAATTATAATATTTATAATTACTAACTACTAAATATGGAGATCTCTCAATTAGAAGTCTTCCCGAAATATAATCCCGACACCAACTTATGCCCGACTGATAATTAGAATAACCCGATTAGTATTTGACTCAACTTCCCAAAATAGAAGTTATTAAAGTATAATTTCTTAAAATGGAAACCTTCCCGGTATAGTAACTTTTCTCTTTTAACAAACCCGACTCAAAAATCCGACTTGAATTATTTAACCGGCTCGGGAATTAAATTAGATAACTAATATGATAATTAAATGAATTATATGATTTATAAATACCCGAATCAATTCCTTAAACAACTTAAACAATCCCGTCTCAAAACCCGTCTTTCATTAATTAAATAACTCGGAACATAAATAAATTAATTAATTAAGCATACGGCCAATTACTAATTTTAAACTATGAAAACCCGCATCGAAACTAAAAACCACTCACGCATTAACACGACCCATACTTCACTCTCGCCCATACCCTTAGCCGCCACCGTAACCACCACGACAACCACCGCACTTTGTTCCCCACATCGTCCCCACCACCAACAGACACCACCATCCAGTGGTCGACTCACCGCCGGCGAGTCGAACCAGGGTGGTCAAACCGGCCGGTTCAACACCGAGCCTCACCAAACGACCTATTTCCCTTCCCCGACCACCACCGCAACTAATAACCTTACCCCCGCCAACCACCACGACCTTGCACTCCGTCATCCCACGAACACCGACAACCCATCACCACCCCGTCGACCTCCCCTAGTCGACGGTGGCACCACCTCACAGCCTACCTCTCTAAAAACCCACCCGCAAACCTCAAATGTAACCCGTATGTCTATCCCTCGTCAACAACGCCTCTTGCCACCATTTACACCGCCCAAAACCACCCTAACCACCGCCAATACCATCGACCCTAACTACCCATTACCCCTACCACGTCAACCGCCACTAACAGTACTCCTATAGTACACGGAACAACCACAAAAACCCGACATCAATACTAAAAAAAGAGGAACCGAGTTGAATGCTTACCTTATTCCGCCACCACACAGACCACCATGGCCACCCCGACCGTCGACAATGGTCCCCTGGCTCATCCTTGCAGCGCCGCCAACATCCCAAGCTCACTCTCTCTCTCTTGTTTTGCGCAGATGGGGTGTGTTCATGGACGAAAATGGGAAGGGTTGTCGGGTTTAATAAGAAAAAGGAGGAGCAAGGGAGTATGGGTTGTGTGGAAGTTGGTGTAGGCGTGGAGTTGGAGTATGGGTAGTCTAGGTTTGATAAAAATAATCAAGCATGCTTTACACTCCCAAAAACACGGTCCCCTTAATTATTTTGGGTCCGATCGGTTTCTTATTTGCGTTTAACCAATACCCGCAATCCTATATTTAATTATCTTATGTGAAACGTAAACTTACGAGAATACTTCCGTATTATCCCGACACTGAGTAACATAAATTTAACGTCTTGTGATTATAGTTTGTTATTTATTATATTGTAATATTATATTATTCCGCGACATAACATGGTCGGCTTATAATAATTTATCAAAAGTCAGGGTATTACAGTCTTCCCCCCTTAAAATGAACTTCGTCCCGAAGTTCGCTCCCGTACCCAAACCTCAAAAGGGTATTGTATATCGCACCTACGGACGTCACGCATTTCTAACACGGTTAACACATACTTTTGACATACCAACAAAACATGACAACACGGAATGTTACATTCCGCCCTCCTAAAAATAAACTTCGTCCCGAAGTTTAACTCAAATCTTTACTTAACCGAAGTAACTCTAACTAATAACTAATCGAGAACACAAATGTATAATCAACTAAATAATCATCTCGAGAACACCGTCATCTTCCATCTAAATTCGATCTCAAACTCAACATAAACTCATTAACCATGGTCGCTTTGGACCGTAAACATAACTCGGCGCAAAGGCCCCACAACTCATAACTCAATACCAGTAGTTTAATCACACCCTCCTTTTACACAACAACCAACTATCAGATGTAGGAACAACACATATAGGACTTATTTGCATAGGCAACCTCACAACGAAACGTCAACTTGATCAAAACTACAATCTACAACAGGTGCAATTCAAGCATTAAGATTTTACAATCCTACCCAACTAAAAACATGGTTACGTCCTCGTAACCTTCATTATTATAACCAAAGTTCTCAAACTACCGCTAACAACTGAAAGAGGACAAAAGGTTCACCACTCACGCTCAAGTTAGCTAATCCTTACCAAGGACAACCAATATTCAAACTCGTAGTAAAGGAAGCTACCGTTACAAGTAAAATCATTAGTAATTATCCATTTTACCAATCGTTGCAATCTCATACTTTAGAAACATAGGGGATTAATCACATAAGAAAAGAATTAAGGTCAACATTTGATAAATCGATTTATGTGAATTATAACTTAATAGGTTCAATCTGACTTTTCTTTACTTAATGGTATAGATTTAGGTCACGACACATAATCCTCAGTAAAATGAAGACAACCAGCTTCGCAGTACTTATCATCCCAGAATTATTTTCAATCCTCATAACAATTGGGTTTGGTATTTACTCATGAATGACGAAAGCACATTTCTTGGCAAATTTTACAACTTATTGGTTGAGTCAAACAAACGATTAAACAGCGATATTGGAAGGTTAACATGCAAGACTATCATTCATAAAATTTCGTTCTTGATATTACGTGTATTTAAACTGCACACAACACCATGACATAAAAGATTAAATGTATTTTACTACCCCAATTTTACCAATATTCGTTACCTGTCATGCTAATATCAACGTACCATGTTGATACACAACTCACTTAAATCATCACGTTACATTTCCTGTTTGGACATTCGTAACTTCCCACAACCCACCAATTCGCTACATGAACAACAGTATGACTAAATTAACCCACTACTTGTGACTCCGTTTTAGTTTCATTTCTCAGGCTAGCAACTATCATGGACACATACAACCAGACACTGACTGGAAATCTCTTTCCGAATTTATACTCACACGACAGAATTTATCTTCATTTTCAAAAACTTTTACTTCCATACTGGACGATGAATAAATTTATTAACATAATTCCTATAACAGAGCTGTCCATCAAATTCATTACAACTTGGTACAAGACTCAAAATCAGATAAACTTAATTCAATTCCTTCCAACAAAACAAGCTTAGGTGCCGACTCATATATCATAATTTACAGGTTCATCTTATTCATTTCAATCCTATCTTTACTAATGAGCGACTATTATCTCAACATCGTGGTTTTAGTTGCACTTCTTTACCCGATTACATTCACGACTCAATTAAACGTAACTATAACAACTATCATTTAAACCAATGTGTATCATGTGAATCATAAAAGGGTTATCCCATTATAATATTGCCAACATAGTCATCATAAACAATCCTTATCAGAATATAATTGATAGTGATGACTCGAGAATCTAGATATACCAATCGTCGTATTATATCAAACAATTTCCTTTATATCATGCTCCTACAAATGCAAGAATCCCTTTAGTATTTTATGACGATATAGTGATGAACATATCCACTAAGAATTAACAACACTGTTTATTATCATGTTATGGGTGTAGTTCCACTGAAATAGATTAATGCAATGTAAGTAATAAACATACTTTAGGCACACCGACTCACATGAAAGTCTTTAAACTCAGATGACACCCTACACGCGTGCTCATTTAGACACAATCATTACTACCACCCATGTGTAACTTTTAAACAAAATTATTGTAAATATTCATGCGAGTATATTAGAACGATCAAATTGACTTTTAACGCCATTGACTTTACTACGATATGACACTGTAGTTTATATTTATATATTCGACCACTATGCAATTATGATGAACACACCAGAGATACTACAACATGCCAAACACATATATATAACATGTAACAACTGGACTCGTTCAAAATATTTCACCCCCGATTACGAATCAAATTAATTTATTCAATTTTACTTATACCATCACGCCAATAATGTTATCAACTAAACTTCAATTTTATCACTGGTTGAGATACGTAACTACTGAACATGCCTGGTACTTATCATCATATAAGTACATTATAAATTCATATTATTAAAGCTCGTGAATTAATCAAACACTGTATGAAGACTCAACCTAGAACACACATTTTACAAATCATGATTCACGTTGTAACCTTCAAAGATCACTAATAAATAACCGTTCGATTAAAGCTTGATTCATATTACTTTTACAAAACACGGAGAGTTAAAATCAAGGGACAAGAATTAGGTTCAAAGCACAAGAATACCATTTTAAAGAATTTTACAACTCAGTTGGTCCAACCAAACATGTGACAGCTATTGATCCAAAACTTGGGTCAGTTTGCAAAACTTATTATTTAATATTGAGACATCAAGATTTTTCGTGGCTTATCAATTTGAACACATGTGAATTTTACGATCGATGGAGTTGAAATTATGCGAAAATTATTAATACCATTTAAATGAAGATTTTCACAAAATCGTTGGTCAAGCGTCACTGCATAGAACTTCCTAACCACATCTTACTAAAATATTTATTTCTCCTAATCCGTATATCATATAAGTATGAAACCAACGTCAAATGAACACTAACTCACGAGGCTACCTCTCATAACATTTTCTTCGATAGACAATCAACAGCAAATAAATGGTAGTAAGGTCAATTAAGGAGTAACATCAACCAAAACATGTTTCACCACTAAGTCAATTCATTTTATATGTTCCAACTCTTACAACCATACTATCGATACTAACCCATCCCAACTTAAACCTCACATTGTGCTTTCGTAAACATCTATCCCGTAAAATCCTTTCGCATCTCGATCTACTCTTTACACCTACATTACGATTGCTATGACCAAAAACAGGCAATTCAATAGCGTTTCTTATTACTATCACATTATTATACTAGCATGGCTTGGGATCACATAACCGCATATTACTTAGTCACATTAGTACTATCAGCACATCATTCACATCCCCCTAGGTAGTTATCATAGACTCGCAATTATTTTCATGCTCACGACTAGCACAACACTTCATTGATTATTAACCTGAACTCGAAAATTTATTTCTCATTTCCCAACATTATATGATCACGTCATCATTCATACAAAATACTTACCGTAGCGTTGTCCTGCGGAATGGTTAGAATATATGGGTTTCAAAGTATATATCAACTCGATTATGCAATCATCAATGCATCAATCAATACTTAGGCAACGATATAGGAACCTCAGGTTCAACCTTATGCAACTTTTCTACCCTTTTCTCTCATATACCCTCAGGGTTTTCCGAGTCAAACCGAGAGGGCCACCTTTGGTTCGGTGTGAGGGGGCCCCTAACTCAAACCTTACCTCAGTGTGCTCCTAACAGTTCTATCCCGGTGTTCATTTTATTTAGACTCTTCCTATGTTCATTGGGCTCATTGGTTTAGGCCACGAGGATCGTTCGCTCGATACCACTTTGTAACACCCCGGTTTATAAAAGAAGTCCTCGTCAAGACATTCTCTAATAAACGGATGTTACCATCTCGGTTTCGAGGTAGTGAATAACAAATTAAACTCCAAGGCAATTTATGTAATATTTTAACTTAATTATTACAAACCTCTTTTCAACTCGATTACAAGAACTGTCATAAATAAAAGTGAAAGTCTTCTATATGATGATCTAGCCACTAAGTAAGTCGTCCGATCCAATGTCTCACGCCCATCAAGCTCCCGTCCTATCTCTTAAACCTGTCAAGTCTGCTCCCCATAAAACGGATCATCACAGGTGTTCACGAATACACGGGGTCAACCACGAGGTTGAGTAGGGACAACAAAATAAGTACGACAACAAAATGCATAACTTTATTTCCGATTCGTCACATACTCCACCTCTCCATATCACGGACCACCGAATAATCTCCGCTCCATATCACAAGACCCTGAATAATCTCCACACCATATCACAAGACCCTGAATAACCTCCGCACCATATCACAAGACCCTGAATAATCTCCACACCATATCACAAGACCCTGAATAATCTCCACACCATATCACAAGACCCTGAATAACCTCCGCACCATATCACAAGACCCTGAATAATCTCCACACCATATCACAAGACCCTGAATAATCTCCATACCGTATCACAAGACCCTGAATAATCTCCACACCGTATCACAGACCCTGAATAATCTCCACACCATGTCACACAACATCCTCCAACTCCAATGCATATGAATGCTCAAAGAAATTGATGCAACACGTTATATAAATCATTTAAATGATGAATCATAAAATCATGCCGATTATCCGATATTGTACTATCATACTCAATATGATCAATTCAGTCAATCACCTTTCCGAATATAAATGATAACGTAAATCAACCACGAATCCAACCAACACAATTCAACAACAACGATATTAGGACAAGTGTATTTCCCCTACCTCAAGTGCCAGCAATCCAATTAAGCAGTCCAGAAATAAAGCAATGAATTGATTATCGATCCTTCACGAATCCGCCACCTAAAACAATTATAATATTTATAATTACTAACTACTAAATATGGAGATCTCTCAATTAGAAGTCTTCCCGAAATATAATCCCGACACCAACTTATGCCCGACTGATAATTAGAATAACCCGATTAGTATTTGACTCAACTTCCCAAAATAGAAGTTATTAAAGTATAATTTCTTAAAATGGAAACCTTCCCGGTATAGTAACTTTTCTCTTTTAACAAACCCGACTCAAAAATCCGACTTGAATTATTTAACCGGCTCGGGAATTAAATTAGATAACTAATATGATAATTAAATGAATTATATGATTTATAAATACCCGAATCAATTCCTTAAACAACTTAAACAATCCCGTCTCAAAACCCGTCTTTCATTAATTAAATAACTCGGAACATAAATAAATTAATTAATTAAGCATACGGCCAATTACTAATTTTAAACTATGAAAACCCGCATCGAAACTAAAAACCACTCACGCATTAACACGACCCATACTTCACTCTCGCCCATACCCTTAGCCGCCACCAGAACCACCACGACAACCACCGCACCTGTTCCCCACATCGTCCCCACCACCAACAGACACCACCATCCTGGTCGACTACCGCCGGCGAGTCGAACCGGGGGTGGTCAAACTGGCCGGTTCAACACCGAGCCTCACCAAACGACCTATTTCCCTTCCTGACCACCACCGCAACTAATAACCTTACCCCTGCCAACCACCACGACCTTGCACTCCGTCATCCCACGAACACCGACAACCCATCACCACCCTGTCGACCTCCCCCTAGTCGACGGTGGCACCACCTCACGCCTACTCTCTCTAAAAACCCACCCGCAAACCTCAAATGTAACCCGTATGTCTATCCTGTCAACAACGCCTCTTGCCACCATTTACACCGCCCAAAACCACCCTAACCACCGCCAATACCATCGACCCTAACTACCCATTACCCCTACCACGTCAACCGCCACTAACAAGTACTCTATAGTACACGGAACAACCACAAAAACCCGACATCAATACTAAAAAAAGAGGAACCGAGTTGAATGCTTACCTTATTCCGCCACCACACAGACCACCATGGCCACCCCGACCGTCGACAATGGTCCCCGGCTCATCCTTGCAGCGCCGCCAACATCCCAAGCTCACTCTCTCTCTCTTGTTTTTCGCAGATGGGGTGTGTTCATGGACGAAAATGGGAAGGGTTGTCGGGTTTAATAAGAAAAAGGAGGAGCAAGGGAGTATGGGTTGTGTGGAAGTTGGTGTAGGCGTGGAGTTGGAGTATGGGTAGTCTAGGTTTGATAAAAATAATCAAGCATGCTTTACACTCCCAAAAACACGGTCCCCTTAATTATTTTGGGTCCGATCGGTTTCTTATTTGCGTTTAACCAATACCCGCAATCCTATATTTAATTATCTTATGTGAAACGTAAACTTACGAGAATACTTCCGTATTATCCCGACACTGAGTAACATAAATTTAACGTCTTGTGATTATAGTTTGTTATTTATTATATTGTAATATTATATTATTCCGCGACATAACATGGTCGGCTTATAATAATTTATCAAAAGTCAGGGTATTACAAAAAAATTCTATCATTAGAGTATAGGTTCATATTATTTGCAAATATTTTAATTATGATAAAAAAAATAAAAACAAACGTATGAATATTTATAGAATATAGTATTTTCTTATTATTAAATCGGGTTGGATGTCGAATTAGGTTCAAAAAATATGGTGTACTTTTAAATATGTTATTCGTCTCACATTGAAAAATAATGTAGATGTGATAAATATACACTATGTACAAATAGTTGAATTGTCCCACATCATAAGATTATCACAAGGTAGGGTGATCACATGATTATAAATAGGATTTATCCTTAGAACTTAGCTATCACCCCAAATATATTGAATCTCTCAAAGTATATACTTATTATATAAGAGACTTTAAACATAATCTTGAATTAAATGTTAAATTTTTAAAGTTGTAACCTTTTTTTAGGTGTGAGAAAGATTGATAAAATGGTCAATATTATAACGGAAATTTTTCATGATACCCTCGAATTTTGTTAGATTACACATAATACTCCTAAATTTAGATTTGTACATAATACCCTTGTGTTCACATTTTTCATAACGCCGTTACTCCTATGAGTAACTAGATGAGTAATTGAGCATGCCATGCTATTTGTGTTTTGTTATTTAGGTATTAAATGTTAGTTTATTAAATAAAATATGGATTTAAGAATTAGATGATGAAGTGTTTGTGTAATAGATAACAAAAGAAAAAGGCGTCAAAAATTATAGGAGTAATGACGTTATGACGGAAATTGTCAAATGATATTCTGGGAAAGAAAAAGGTGAACACAGGGATACCATTTGTAGAAACTTAAAATTAGGAGTACTATGTGTAATCTATCAAAGTTCAAGGTTACCATGAGAAATTTCCAATATTATAATGATATAGTTAATTAAATTTTCATTTAAAAGAGAGTTTTATCGGTACCGATAAAACAATAAAGGGGTATTATTTTTTAATTGTTATTTTATTGTCACGCCATCAAACTTAGCGTCCATTTAACATCCTTTACATTAAGAGGTACCATGGACAAAAAAATGGAACCTCAAGGATACCATTGGCAGATTTTTAAAAGTATGGGTAACATGGAAAATCTAACAAAATTAAGGGGGACCACGGAAAATTTACGTATCTCGACTATGATAAAAAAAATGAAGAAAAACAACGACAAATATTAATGGAGAGTTCTTAATCATATTATTAAATTTAAATATAACTATTAGATATAATGAGTAGCAATTGTCCGTATTTGGTATTCGGGATCTGGTTGAATGTCGAACTAAGTGCAAAAAAGATGATGTAATTCTGAGTATGTTATTTGTCCCACACTGAAAAACAATGCAGGTTTGATGATATACTACTTATAAATAGTAGAATTGTCCCACATTATATTAGAAAAATAATCTAAGTTTGGTGAATATATTACTTATAAATAGTAGAATTGTGCTACATCGAAAGATTAGTATAAGGTGGGGTGATTATATGATTATAAATAACCCACGTATATATTAATCTTGGATTTTTTTTGAAAGAGATATTTAATAATATGTAAACAAATCATTAGACATAGAATGTAAACATTAAACCCTTATAACATTTTTTTTTTGCATTATAAATAAGTTAATTATCTCGTTGCAACGCACGGGCATTCAAACTAGTATTAACAATAAAAGAAGGTATATATGAATAATTAGCTAACCAATCGATTTAAGTAAAATATTAATAGCGAGATAGTGAATTTGTCTCATGATTTATTTCATCTCAATTTTAAGATATGTCAAAGAAAGAAAAATATATTAATGATAAATTTATGAGTTATGCAACTTTAAAGTAGTTTTATTTAATTGAAAATAAATTTTATGCTAAATATAGGCAGTCCGGGGAAAACTGGACACCAATACTAGTTTTAATTAGAAAAAGCATACGAGAGTTTAATAATAACTTTCCTTAGAATCACTTAGAATTAAACGTATATAGTACGCATGTTATACCTTTTTTTTTTTCTTTTAATAAAATTATCACAAAGTTGGTCAAAAAGTACATAGTATATAAAATTATCACAGAAAAACGAAAGTATGAACTTGGGGTGCAAGCAAACGATTCATCGTATATAAGTAACGACCTTCATGTCTCCTCGTTTCTCCTTCGCGCCTATTGAAAAATCCCGGCTAATTCCCAAACACTTTTACAACTTTTTTTTACCCTTTATTTTTACAACCTTAATTATTTCTCGTCTTCTTTGTCGTTCAACCACGGTACATGCCATAAGGTAGTGTATTGAGTAACATGTACTAGTATAATCTAAAACGGTTTAATTTCTCTCAAACCAATTCAAATACTTATGAATGTTTGATATCACTCGTTTAATTTAGGTTTAATCATGTCGATTATTATGGGGTTGATGTTAGAGTACTCGACTTTATATGAAAATTCTGTATGATTTATACTTTTAATTAATTTAATACATAGGTCGAAAGGTTTTATACTTATATGTGGATTAGAACGCATGGGTGTATTTGTATACTAGAGTATACTATAATTTTTCGTATTCTATTATTGTGTTTGATGACTCGATAAATCTTTATTTTCTGAATTTTCGAAAGAATTAAACATCAATTTTTTTATTAGAATTTATATGGCATGACTTTAATCTAATATAAATTCTTGTTTAAGACGACATTAATCGAATTAAGTGAAAAGAGTATGATACATTTCCATGGCAAGATTATATATTCATTTATTTAGCATTAAAGCATTCTAATGGAAACTTATGATTACATTTGGCCTTTTTGCAAATGCAGGTTCATTTAAGAGATCAGAAAATTTGAACTTGTGCCACGAATTCAAACATGGGAAATCGCGTCTTTGTTCTATTTGTACTCACATTTCTAGCATTTCCATCAGACGTCCGGTCATGGGGTGGTTGGTTCTCTTCCTCGAGACAATCCACCCCACCGCCTTCTGGTGCTAATAATAAGGCCGATTGGGGTTCAAATGGTTTGGTTGCCGAGTTTTCAGTAGATGGCATGAACGATCCAAATGCTGTTGAGTTAATTGAAAATGCGAGGAGGAAATTGGGAGGATCGAATCCATGCTGGTTTAACGCGTATCAGAATTTATTTTCGTCATGCTCAGAGATTTTTGCTGCAGAGGAAAAGAGAAGTAGACTTGCTTGGCTTCTGAGTGATTGTTTTCAAAGGGACTCAGGAAGGGATTCTTTTCCTAAATGTGATTCGAATAGTAAAATGGTCAATTGTCTCCGTAAATTAAAAGATGATGAACATCGGACTTACCTGGAATTCTACCTCACTACCAATTCTATCTGTCATCAGTTACAGTAAGTGCATCTCTGCTGTAAAAATTTTCTTAATGCGGAGCTTACGTCTCTGTTAAATTCAATACTGTTTATTAAAATGGAATGTTTCCTGCAGATCAAAGGCTTTCAAGGTTCAAGTTGAAAATTTGGTGAACGATTTAAAAGACTCAGCATTGTCGACAGAAGAAAAACTAGAATCCATTGAACTAAAATCTGATAATCTCATTCACAACTCAAATCAAATACAAGAATCAATAACATCAATTGATGCAGAAACCCGAAAAGTGGGGGAAAATTTGAAGAACATGGTAGGGGATATGGGCATTGTTTTGGATCAATCCAAGGAGCTTAAAGAGCAAGCCCATGGTATTGCAACTTCTCAGGTTGATTTGGTTCAAGGACAGGGGTTATTGAGGTTGAAAATGGAGGAAAACTTGGCAAAAGTCGAAGAATCGTATTATAACTTGAAGGAAAACATAATGGTGTTGCAGTTAAAGGCCGCTGATGTACAGAAAGAGGTTAATAAATACGGCCAAGCGTTAGCTTCAAAGATGCATAATCTTCAAGGCAAAGCTGATGAAATTGCAGGAATGACGGGGGTTACTGTGGAGAATCAACGACAACTTCTTACAACCCAATCTCAGGCACTTGACGGTCTTCAATCTCTCACTAGTTTTCAGTCTGAAGCCCTTCAGGAGAGCAGGTAATTATTTTAGGATGTATGGGACCGTCTCACATGAGAATTCGTGTTTGTTCTTAGACTGTGTTGTGCATCTTTGTATTGCTGATGTTTTGTTCACTGTACTATTAGGGTTACGCTTCAGCAGATAGTAGGATTTGCGCACGAGAAACATAAAGAGCTCAGGGAGCAGCAAGAACAGCTGTTACAGGCTCATGATCAGTTGGCTACTAATTCAAAATCAATGTTGGAAGCTCAGGAAGCTTTTGAGTCGAAACAAGCAAGCATGTTCAGTGCAATAGATAAACTGTTTGCATTACACAAAGCGATGTTGCTGGAGTCGAGGCTTATCAAAGCGTTCATCGTATACTCCCTCCTAATATTTGCTATGTTCATGTTTACAAGCACAAAGCAGACCTACTCAGTAAGATGCAGGCTTTATATAAGTATGATTTATGCCGTCTTATCCTAGCTGGCCTTATTCAGATATTCTGATGAATATTCTGTTTTAACAGTTATAGGTTAATAATAATTGCAGGTTTGTGCATTGCATTTGCAATAGAGTGTGGGATTCTGCAGTTGACAAGTACTGAAGTTGAACAGAAAACTCGGGTCAGATCGATAGTGAAGTCGCTTCTTTGCACTTATGTTGTTCTTCAACTGTTATACTCTTTTATCACATACAGGTATGCACAAATTAAACATTGTTATAGGATCAAAAGCGATAACATGAATTGATATCTGACATTATAAAATTGTTGGATGTATTTGCAGGGATTATGAAGCACTAAACCATAAAATGCTAGCAAGTTTGATTGATAAAGTGAACAATATGCAGCAATGGAAAAAAGAGTATTATTGTTCCGACGAAGAGAGCATAGACAGTGAAGTAGACTGGCCTTCATGGTTGGACACTGAGTTGTCAGAAGATATGAGCATCAATGAAGACCCTGAATACCTTCTTCCAGCTGCTCACGATGATCCACCGTCTCAAAACTCCATTGTCACTAGTGTTTCGAGAAAATATAATCTTAGGCGTCGCAATTATTAACTCAAACCTTGATTTTGTTGATATAACTAGATAGTAGTATTTTTATGGATTATTATTGTATTAGATTGTGTATTATATATATTTATATTATACAGATCAGTTAAAAGTTTTAAGGTGATCACTGTATATGAATTTTTCATTTTGTATAAGTAATAATTTCATATATTGTGATTACATATGGGTCAAACTTGATATCAGCGCAGACGGTCCTTGTTCGAAATTTGAATGATATAAAAGGGAGGGATGTTGATATAAAAGGAAGTCGGAAAATAAAGATGATGGCTGTCAGGATAGGGAGAAGGATATGTCCAGGACTAGGATTTGGTGTACATCACTTGGAATACTTTGTGGGTTATTTGGTTTGGAAATTTGAATGGAGAGTTGTAGAGGGTAAACAAGTGGATTTCTGTGAGAAACAAGAGTTAACAGTGTAATGGTTTCTGATAAATGCATATAGATGCATACCTTCACACTTGTAACATAGACTTGACACCAGTAAAACGACTTCCCCAAATAGAATGACCTTTAAACAGCTCAGGCAGTGACTTACTTTCCCAAATAGGGAAAAGGTTGAGTCTCATTGATAAATGCCCAGGCTTATATAGTTACAATGTACGGTGTGAATACAATCAATATTGCTATAATATCTCCTATAATTACGGCATATATAATATCCAAAGATATCGGTATAACCGATATATTCCTAACACCCCCCTCAAGCTGGAGCATGGAGATCAAGAATGCCCAGCTTGCGGAGAAGAGACTGAAATTGAGGCGCACCCAATGCTTTGGTAAATATGTCGGCCAACTGCTCGTTGGTGGAGACATGAGCCGTGGTGACAAGGCCTTCAAGAATAGCATCGCGAATGAAATGGCAATCTATTTCGATATGTTTGGTACGCTCGTGAAATATGGGATTGTGAGCGAGATCAATAGTGGATTTGCTATCACTAAAAATGTGCATAGGAGACGGTAAAGAGACCAAAATCAAGCAGGAGGCTCTTTAACCATTTTAATTCACACAATATGTTGGCCATGGACCGATATTCGGCTTCGGCCGAGGAAAGGGATACCGTGGTTTGCTTCTTTGTCTTCCACGATATAGGCGAGTGACCCAAAAAAATGAACCACCCAGAGACAGATTTGTGTGACGAGGGGCATCCACCCCAGTCCGAGTCACACCAACCCGTAATGACAGCTTTACTATTAGCACTCAACAAAATTCCTTGCCCTGGGTTACCTTTAAGATAACGGACCACCCTCAATGCGGCAGCCATATGCTCCTGTCGTGGCTGTTGAAGAAAGCGAGTGAGGATGTGGACAGCATAAGACACATCCGGCCGAGTGACGGATAAGTACACAAGTTTCCCGACCAAACGACGATAAGACTCCACGTCCTCAAGAACCGGCCCTGTAGCTGAACCGAGAGTATGGTGCTGTTCTATGGGAGTGGCAGACGGCTTGCAGCCGAGAAGGCCAGCCTCGGAGATGATGTCCAACGTGTATTTCCGTTGGCTAACAAAGATACCCTCGGTACTCCGTGCGATTTCGAGACCAAGGAAATATTTAAGAGGACCCAAGTCCTTCATGTGAAAGCAATTCCCTAAATACGACTTGAATTGAGCAACAGCGGAAGAGTCATTTCCCGCAATGACAAGATCGTCAACATAAATGAGAATGTAAAGACGCACCTGCCCTTGCGAGTAAATAAAATAGGGAATAGTTCGAATAGGACTGCTTGAAACCGTATTCTTTTAGAGCCGAAGTGAGTTTTGCGAACCAACAATGCGGTGCTTGGCGTAAACCATATAAGGACTTTTTGAGACGACATACTTGCCCATCTTTCCCACGACTGAAACCCGGAGAAATTTTCATGTACACTTCATCATCCAAGTCACCGTGTAGAAAAGCGTTATGGACGTCCATCTGGTGAAGCTCTCATTTATTAATTGCGGCGACGGCAAGAAAAGTTCGTACCGTAACCATTTTGACAATTGGGGCGAAAGTTTCACCAAAGTCCAAACCTTCCACTTGATGATTCTCAAATACTACAAGGCGTGCTTTGAAGCGCTCAATTTCACCATTGGACTGATATTTGATTTTATATATCCACGTACACCCAAGAGCTTTCTTATCGGGTGGAAGTGTTGTGAGTTCCCATGTTCCGTTCCTTTCCAAAGCGTCAATTTCAGATTTCATAGCTTCACACCATTCTTTATTTCGGATTGCCTCTTTGAAAGTTGGAGGTTCAACTCCGGCTGTGACAGCTGCTAGAAAACATCGATGTTTTTCCGAAAAATTATTGCAATTAACATAATTAGTGAGAGCATAGGACGTACCTGAGGGCGACGTTGATGAGCTTGGTTCGCTTGGTGATGGGGATGGACTTTGTGCGGTCTCGAGAACATAACCACGAAGTCTCGAATTAGGGAATTTCAGCCGTTGACCACGGCCCATTGCTTCATCCGTGGTGGGGGCAGAGCTTGCGGCAGTGAGGTCGGTACTGGCGGAGTGTGTAGTTGTTTCAGAACCCGTGTCAAAGGTAGGGGCTGAGCTCAAGTCAGTAGCAGCGGTAGTATCAGGCTCGGTACCTGTGTCCGGGGTGGGTATGTCGTCGGTGGCAGGGCCTGGATTGGTCACGCCAGGTTGTGCGATTCCAGGGGCTTCCGTATCCGAGTCATAAATGTCAGGTTCAAGAGGATTAGAAGCAGGAGTGTCATCCGTGACATTGAACGGATACACGGTTTCGTGAAAAACAACATCTCGAGATACGAAATGTGATTTCGTTTCAAGATCAAATAATTTCTACCCTTTCTTATTATGAGGATACCCAACAAAAACACACTTTCGACCTTTTTTTGCAAATTTATCGCCTTTAGTATTTTGATTATGCGCAAAACAGAGACACCCAAATACCCGTAAATTTGTATAATTCGGTGGTTTCCCGTACAAGTGTTCATAAGGGGTCTTATTATTAAGCAATGGTGTAGGGGTGCGATTAATCAAATAGGCAGCGGAAAGGATACATTCACCCCAAAATGAGAGAGGTAGATCGCCTTGAAATCGAAGGGCTCGGGCTACGTTTAATATATGCCTGTGTTTTCGTTCAACGCGCCCGTTTTGTTGAGGCGTGCCAACACAAGAAGTCTCAAAGTGAATACCATTAGAGAAAAAATACCCGGCCATACAATTGAATTCCGTTCCATTATCGCTACGCACTGTTTTAATGCTTTTAGAAAATTGAGTGTTAACCATATTAATAAAGCTCATGAACATGTCCGTAACCTCAACTGTTATCAAGCAATAAGTAAACCCACGTAGCACGGGAGTAATCATCCACAATTGTCAAAAAATATCGAGCCCCACATGAAGATGCAACGCGATAAGAACCCCACAAATCACAATGTATTAATTTAAAAATATCGGAAGCACGTTTATTATTTAAATCAAAAGTATTACGGTGTTGTTTCGCAAAGTGACACACGTCACAAATAGAGTTCTTATTGCAAATTAAATTACTCAAAGAGGGAATGGTCTTGACAACTTTATCTGATGGATGCCCCAGACGCTTATGCCAAAGATCAAAAGTACCTTGATCAGTTATACTATGAACCGCCAAAGGTCGCTCCCCCGCACAAATCCAATAAAGTCCATCCCGTAGCTCACCAACTCCAGTCGTCGTTCTCAAGGAACGGTCCTGTATAAGACATGAATTTTGGGAGAATTCAAAACAATAATTAGTGTTTGTCGTAAGTTGAGATATAGAAATCAAATTGCACTTTAAGCTGGGAACAAATAACACTTTATGAAGAGTGAGAGACGGATTTATATATATGGAACCCATCGTCGTGGACACAACTTGTTGTCCGTTGGGGAGACAAACGGGTCGGCCTGGAATCGTGTAACTGTTCTCCAAATATTGCAGAGTACCTGTAACATGATTAGAGGCTCCTGTATCAAGTATCCAAGAACACATACCACTGAGACGGTCGTTAGCGAGGAGGGAATGAGCACTGGCGCCTGAGATGACGGCATTTACTTGCGTCACAGGCTCCTTGTCACGGCTGGAACCTGAACCCGAGGCAGCACCTGAGTCCTTCCCACGAGCCACTTCCTTGTGCCAACGACGATACTCAGCTACTGTTCGTGGTCTCTCACCCCACCAATCGGGAAACCGTTTGGATTTGAAAAAACAACCAGAAATTTCATGGCCTCTGGTTTCACAGAAGGAACAGAATAATTGACGGTGTGCACCCTTCTCCTGATCGCGTAATACCCTCCAATCGATAGAGGAATTAGGGACAGCGAAGGCAGCAACTTCAGACACATCCGGATTGGACTCGGTTTTCAAACGTTCCTGTTGAACGACTACACTGTAGGCTCGGCTGAGACTAGGTAGAGGATCCAACTGAAACTGTTGGGACCTGACACTACCATATAAGGAGGAATCAAGACCCATAAAAAATTGGTGCAATCGTTCATTATCAAGACGTTTAAGGGCAGCGGAGCCTATGTCACATTCACATTTTCCGCACTTACAAGCAAACGGTGGTTCGTGCACAATAAGAGAATCCCATAGTGTTTTTAATTTGCCATAGTAAGTGGTTACATCCATACCTTTGGTTTGTTTACAGTTATTGAGTTGAGTTTTCAAACCGTGAATTTTGGTGCCGTCTACGACATCGAACTACTCTTTCAATTCCGCCCATAACACTGATGCATCCGCCACATAGGAGACATTGTCGAGAATGGAGGGATCGATTGTGTTGCGTAGCCATTTCACGAGTGTACAGTGAACGGCCTCCCAATTGTCGAGGTCAAATTTGCTTGTTGGCTTTTTGATCGAACCATCTATAAATCCGAATTTGTGTCGAGCTTTTAAAGACATCGTCATGGAGTGTTGCCAGTCATGGTAGTTGTCACGACGAAGCATGATATGAGAAATTTTTGCGCCAGGACCATCTTGGGATCCGAGATAATACGGGCTCGAAGGGTCGATTTTTGGAAATTCGACAGTGGAATCGAGCTTGTCGCCCATGGCAGCTGATTTGAGAATTTTCGTGGTTTTAGGTTTTGTGATTTTTAGGTTTTTTGAGAAGAAATCCCTGATACCATGATAAGCGTATGAAGGGAAAAGGTTGAGTCTCATTGATAAATGTCCACTGGCTTATATAGTTACAATGTACGGTGTGAATACAATCAATATTGCTATAATATCTCCTATAATTACGGCATATATAATATCCAAAGATATCGGTATAACCGATATATTCCTAACACATTCTGCAGCTGCTGCTCATACAGTTTCCAATGATCTGAAAATCGATAATCCTGCCAGAGTTTATGGTTGTCAGCTGGAACTTGAAATGCTGAAGCCTGCTTTCTAGAAAAGGACTTGTCCATGAAATGTTTAAGAATTCGTCGAAAGTTGTGATGAATGTTCAAACCAGTGTAATGGTTTCTGATATCCATCTATCCAACTATAGTCATTCAGGACAATCAGTTGCAGGGGTAATTAATAACAGGTGACTCAGACAAAATACCAAGTCCTAACAGCATTTGATAAAGTACTTATAACTATCATAAGCCATGTTCCATTAATCCAATGCACACACAAGAACTACAAAACACAGTTGTTGCATTCAAAAATTACAACCAACAAAATATTAAAAATCCAATTATAATTAAATTGAATCCCAATAATACATTTTGTGGCAATTCATGTGAGTTTAGCTCCAACTAAGCAACAACAACAACGATATTATCCCAATGCCTCAAGAACTCCCGCAAATTGCGGGGCAAGGGAGGATCGGATGTACACAATCGTATCCATATGTTAGCGACAAAATGGGTTTTTCCGAAAGACCCATGATCATAATAAAAGGTACTAGAAAAAAGAAAAAAAAATACAGGAAATACGAATTGGGAATTTCCTAGATACATCAAAATTTAGTAGACGTAGAGAGATCATATGATGCACGAAGTGTGAAACTGAAGATAACTTAATCTAGAAAATTAGGGCTTATTAAGATAATAATATTTGGGGGGTTTTGTCATGAACATTGTCTTTACTTTTCATGTTAACGATGTTGTTCCTTCTAGTTCATTAACGAGTCTCGGTATAATCATCTCATACATATTTTAAATTCTTTTTGTTGTATTATTGAAACTCAATATCATTCAACATGTGTTTCGTCTATTTTTTCTTCTTCTTGTTTTTGAATTTGTTTAATTTGACCAGATTTTATTTTGGGAATTGGGATGATTCATATCAGCCGACCCCAAATTATTTTAGGATTAAGATTCTAATGTTGTTGATGTTGACCCGATTCCATTTGATCAATCACTGTTTTGTCGATATAAATAAGATGTCTTTGATGATGAATTAATGATCTCTTTCTTTGGGCTTAGTGCTAAACTGCTAATCCAGCTAACATGCTTGAACATGTAGCAACGGGGCATCGGGGTTATCTTTTTTTTTTTTTTTGGTGCGAATGAGGGGCAAAGCCCCAAAACTAACTATTAGCTATTATACGAGGGGTAGTAACCCCGAAAATGTCCTCCCTAAGGATAGGACGAAGTTCATTAAGAGGAAGATCTAAGTGCGTAATTAAAGTACTCGCGTTTACTCCCTTGTTGGCCAGGAAATCGGCTGCTTTGTTTGCCTCTCGATAAGTATGCTCAAGCTTGACTCTCCACTGCCCTCCTCGCATTAGATCCTTGCATCGCTTAACAATGAATTTCAATCCATTGCTTACCAGCTGATCTTCATTTATGAGATTGACACAGGGAGAATTGTCCATATTGATAATAAGTTTTGGAATATTAAGGGATTTAGCTCGTTCTAGTCCCGCTAGTAGAGCCAGAAGTTCCGCCTTCATAGATGAGCACGACCCACAAGAAAAGAAATAGGCAGTAATAAAATTACCAGTTTCATCCCGAAGAATTCCTCCACCTCCTGCTGGACCGGGGTTGCCTTTTGAGGCTGCGCCAGTGTTTAATAAAATCCACCCGTGAGGAGGGGGTGTCCAACGGACAAATATTTCCATTCTTGGGTTGCGTGGGATAGGCACGAAAATGCTGTGACGATCAAGGGCTAGCTTTGTAGAATGGAATTGTTGATATAAGAACTCTCTCGGGTCTAGAGGGTTTTCATTGTCCCTTCCAAACACAATGTTATTCCGCCACTTCCAAATCCACCAACATGTAAGAGCAAAGTACATAGGCCAATCTTCAATGGCATCGGGGTTATCTTTCAAGGGGCCATTTCCGATGTCTAAGTCATAGTTTGTTGGAAACGTATTCTACGTTGTACTTGAGGTACAATTTACAAGTTTATAATGTAAAGAGAGCGAGGAGATGAATATTTAATACTTAATACCTCATTTAATGAAGTCACGAGAGGTATTTTTAGCCACGACAATATACTTGTGAACCCGTATCATTCATGGTCAAGGCTTGTTAGTATGTTACCGTCAATTGGATAAAGGTACTGGCTAGGAGCTCCCATATAAATATGGAAAATGATCGTCGACTGGAGACCAAGTATCGGGCTTACTTGTGGCTTTCATTTGGTTCAATGAGTTGACCGTTAATAAGTCTGGTCCTTGAGATTCCATTCTCCATCAAAAACTCATGAACACTCGGATTAATGTATACGCAGTTATTGGAGTAATTTAGTTAAGCAGAAAACGTTCCAAATTTTAATTATTCTAACTCGTGACCATATGACAATGTTAAAACTTAATGAAACTCTTATCGCTCTCTTGGTGTAAGCTTATTAAAATTTCGAAAGGACGACAAACAAAATTTGCAAGGTCCATCCAGCTCGATCTTAACTTGTTAAGGCATGCATATCCTCGTGAGTTGATATACGTAATGTGTGTCATATTCATTAATTCAAAAATAGGACTCATGCATGCAATTTGGTTACTGAATTGTATAGTTTTCTGGAAATACAATGCACCTAGGCTAAGTTGATCAAGATGCAACAGAAAAGCCTATATACAGTACAAATAAAGGAAACGTTGTTGTTTGGTGTTCATTTTATAGAATGATAGACACGTGCTCTGTGATGTGTCTTTCATTTTCATTTTTCAACAGAGCCACTAATATTATTGGAATATAATCTATCTTACTTTAGTACTCTGTTTTCTGTCACGGCTATTCAGGTACATTACCGCATGCACTGCTTGTTTTGCTCATTGCTCCATGCCTGACGACCTGTCAAATTATAAAGCTGACCGATACGATGAATCCGGTCCAACTCGTCCCAAATCCGACTCCATAGAATCGAAAATTAGCTTATAACACCAAATTACCCTCATCTTAATTGTTTTCACTTTAAAATTAAAATACATACATTCACAACAACCTGAATCGATATAACCAATTAGCTTATAAAGACCAAATTACCCTAGCCTCATCCAAATTCTCGACAGATAAATTCAAATAAGACTGTTGTCGCTGGTAAATTGTAATGACTTATTACTTCAAGGTAAATTAATTATATACTCATAGTTACTTATATGTTCTCTCTTATTTGACGGTTTTATATGCTTGCTCGCAAGGGGGGCTACTGAATAGTAAAGGCGGTAGCACTTGCAACCCAAATTCAAAAAATTAATCAAAATTATCGATTTCTGCTTCCTGATTGATTATGAACATGAGGTATTAACAAAGATATAATATTACAAGAAGAAAATTTGTCACCCCAAAATTTCATTTATTTACGCTCCTACCGCTTGCCCTCAATCGATCGTTCTTGTTTACAATTTTAGCAAGTGTATGTATTATTCATGTTAGATTGTTAGACGTGGGAAACTAGACTAGTAGACTATGTGAGTATGTGACTATGTAGCCATGTAGGTCCATGGAATTGTATTTGTTTGGTCTTATAAAGCGTAATAATGTTTCCATTTTGTGAATGTGACGTAAATCCATGAATATACTCCGTATAAGTTTACATGCATGCATGGTAGTATCGAAATTTCCTGTTATAAATGAAGAATTTAAACTGGTCTTATAAATTACGCTGCTTCATTTGCTTGTCCAGTGTATGTAATTAAGACTTATTAAGAGATATATTTGGTTTCATTGTCTTGGACATAGCACCCACATATGTGGTGTTGGATAGCAATAGCTTCATTTAATGTACTGCATCTATTGCTCGAAATTGTGATCGTTAAATCGTCTCAGGATATAATGTGATTCCTTACAAAAAAATAAAAAAAAAAATCTAAAGAGGAGAAATGAAGACGATTTAAATTAGGACAATAAAATATATAGCGCTAAAATATACTCCGTACTCCATATTGAATAATATTGAAGTTAATAAACCATGATAGCTAGGACCAGTAGAGGATCCAAAATTTTTTTCTATGAATTCCCATGGAAAAAATAAAATAAAATACCTATTTCTACTTGAAAATATAAATTTACTCTATTTTTATCTAAAAATTTCCGTTTGCGGTGTCCCAGGAGACCAGGATTCCAGAAAAAGGCCCCTGGCTCCGCCACTGGATAGGATGTAGCCGATGGTAGTGACAGTCTGAGCTCATTATTGTTAGTTTGTTACCACCCTCACAAATGCCCTTATTGTAGAATCCATCATATTAAAGAACTATACATATTATACGTGAAAGGGTGGTACAGTAGGTATGGAGATTTGATACTACATATATAGTGACACTTTCTCATTTTCCAAAATATAATTTGAGAACAATTCTAACGTACACCATTTTTGTACAATACAAATACACAATAATGTTGCACTAATTAATTAAGTATTTAGAAAAAAAGAGGGATCATGAGGAAATTTATTGTAAGAAGGATCACATGCTAAAGAGAAAAGAAGAGCCAAAAGAAGCACCGGAAGAAAGAGGAAAGGCAACGGTGGCGGAGGAAGCGGTGGCAGAAACAACGGAAGCATCGTCAACGACACCGTGACAAACACCATAACTATCACCATTATTGCACTTGTCTTGCTAATTCTCCTACAAATATACATTTGCCAATAACACTGTGTTTTTCTTCGACGAGGCTGTCGTTCGACGTAGTTTTGTGTCGTCTTTACGGTTTCCTTCATTTGTCTTAGATTATTCTTTTGCATCTTCTTTGTATTTCTTGTATTTATGGTGATTTTTTAAGTGAGAGAATAGAGATGATGGATTTATATATATATAGTTGTACAAACTTTGGAAAATACGAGTATATTATATTATATTGCCAGTAGTAAAATACGGAGTACCTTGTAATAATAAGTATAGGTGCATTTGTGCACGTAATAATGCTCACGTTCAAACAAATTTAATAACGGCGCGATGTATTTGTGCATATACGGAGTAATTAATAGTATACGTGAATTAAAATGAGATGACGTTATGTGGTACCAAGTCATGATAAGACAATCTCGTTTAATTATGTGATTAAGAAAAATAAATGTACTCGGAATATTAGGTCGTAGGTATAATCCCCGATCCTTCTTTTATATTATACAGCTATTGCGACTCATTTGAGCCAAAAATCAAATATTAACCAAAAAATACAGCATTATTATTAGATTGATCACGGAGTTTGTTAGGCATGCAAGCAAGTATTGCTAGAAGCACAAGAAGTATGAGAGGAATAAAAAGGACGTAAGACGGTGGCGGTGGTGGAACGGTCGGAAAAATGAGCGGTACACCTAATATAAAGGCAGCCCACAGCCACCAAAAACATGGTTGAACCCCAACCCAAGTGTAGATTATTAATACTCGTACTGTTGTTTTTATTTTTTATCGTCATTTGATAAAAAAAATACCTAATACAAGTATAATATTGTAATATTTTCAATAACTCTTTTTTTTTGCCATAGGCAATTGGTAGTAAAATAACTTTAAATCAAACCTGGTAAAAATAATAATGAGCCACTGTTTGTAAGAGAAAATGAAGGGGGTTTATATATTGTAAATTATTTCAATATTAATTGTTTTAAGCCAACCAACGTTCATCATAGACTATTGTCTATGCATGCATAGGTCGTAACCCATAGCCCAATTGAGCGATGCTCGGGCTTGTTGAAAACCAACATATGATAGACAATTCTGGTTTTCTAAGAATGCAATCGTGTTAAAATTTAGGACGGAGAGCTTTATCATTTTATAGTCTAACTAGTATAGATCCCATGTTAAAGCATGGTATTTTTTAGATTGTACTGTTCGAGAATTAACTATATATTAAAGAATTAAAATTTAAATGCCCTTTTTATCTTGGATGGTGATAGGTCGCCACATGGTGACGCCGAATCTCGGCGCCACCATAATTATAGAAAAAAAAAATTAAAATAAAAATGTCAATTTTCATTTTTGCGTCAAGTGTTTAAGAATAGTTATGTAAATTTATATCTATTTAATTATAATCACTCTTTCTTATAATATTTTACACCAAAAAAATTTATTCTATACTCCGTAATAACCTAATCTATACTAAATTACGTTCTTCATCAGTAATTACTTTTTTTTTCATCATTGTATGTATTTTTTTCTTAATCTACTTCGGTTTTCATCTACTTGATTTTTTATCTACAAACCAACGAAAGAGAAAATTCAATACGATCCGTCGACGAAGAATGAACACACTATAAAGATGGATTGGATCAGATTTGTTATCAACATGCTAGACAGGTCTGATTACCCACACAATCACAATCTCACTTAACTAATGAATTAAAGTCTTCTTTTATACGTAGTAATTAAACTATACGCATCATATGAACTTGATCCTACGTGGTCCAAATGAAAAGATCATATGACCTTCTTTTATGTTTGATGAAGATCTTAAAAAATGCTACAAATATGGCGTTAATAACGCATTAGAATTTTATTTTCTTATTATAATAATTATAACTACAAGTTATAACTACAATTTCCTTAATTACTTTTTTCTTTATTGGTTTGGATTTCAAAATTCAAGGGGGAGAAATGAAAATAAACAAGAAATTTACTACCATTCCCCGTTTGACGCTCAGTATAAGTACCATGTGGTAGCGCTATCGCATTATTCTATTATCTTTAACATTTATAATTGCGGACATGTAGTAATTATGAGCTAGAATAGATAAAATTTGACAATCTTACCAGGAATAAAATTAACACTTTAACTATAACTATTTTTGTTAAAATGAAAAGTTGTTACTGTAATTAAAACAACTTATTATTCTTTTTTATCCATATAAAATCTTCCAGTTAATTATTATAATTTTTATTATGGTACAGAGTAACTAATATAAAAATTTCGATTTTCAATTCCTTTTCGAATTCAATCCGCTCATACAATTTCTTTGTACCTGCAGACGATTATTATGCGTCACACTTTACAAACTCTTCGACATTTAGTGGAAATAACGGGTGGTAAAAGAATTTAAATTTTGAAAATTATATCAACCGATAAAAGGAAATTTATATCCATATTTATTTTTAAAACGTTTTTGGTATTAAAGATGGAGAATTGGGAAATTATTGTGTGAAAGAATGAAGTTATAAATGGTGCCACGTTAATGAAAAAAAAAATGGGTTTTGGAGTATTACGTTAGAAAAAAATGAAGAACTTAATGAAATTATGAGGAACTAATCCTCCTTTTTTTGGATCAACAGATTGAAGCTATTGACTAACTAATTGTGAGATTGTTCTTTCTCTCTTTTATTTCTCAAGTATTGTTTATGTCTCTTACTCGTATTTTATGATTATTGTTTCTTTTTGCTAATCTGATCAATTAGTAATTGTTTAATTTAATCTATTGCAAGTTTAGATATTGAATCCGTAATTGTTCAATTAATCTAGACTAAAGTAGCAAACTTTAGCCTAATAATTTGTATGTGTTTCATCGTTATTAGGACGAAGTAGAGACTAAACATATAATTCGAATCGTTAACTGCGTGTGTTAAAGATCGTTATCTTTATTGCTTCCTTGAATTGTTAATGCTGTTGTTGGATTAAATCTAGACGCTTGGCTTAGGTTATTCAATAGTTACGGTCTTCTAATATCGCGTTTCGAGTTAGTTGACTAAACCTAAGAGGAAGGGGAAACTTGTATTTCCACAATAAAGTGCTCGAGAGTAATTGAGTTAAAGACAATCGATGACCAATTAGTTTGTTGATAGTGGATATTTGTTGACCCAAGACCTTTAATCATCTGAATTAATCATCTTTATTATTTTGTCATATTAGTCATTAGCTTATTCAATCAACAAAACCCCCCATATTATTGTTACTTGTACTATTTACTTTCTACACATTAATTACAACGTCTTCCCCGTGGATTCGACACCCGACTTACCTCTACTATATAATTAAGGTAATATGACTTTATTACTTATTTTTGGGAGCATACGACTTCGGCTCACCAAATTTTGGCGTCGTTGCCGGGGAGAGATATTTGGCTTATGACACTGAAGAATGGGAGAGATACAATTTACTCTCTATACATTCCCAACCCCTTTATTTCAATGCTTTAAATTGTCATGATAACTCACCTTTGCCTACCGAGGATTTGATACGTGCTTATGTAGCTGATGTGAATTCTTCTTGTGTTAATATTACTCCCATCCCATGTGAGACTAACCTGCTAGTTAGTCAAGATTTAGAGGACGGAGTTGAACAAGCGACTAATCACTTTGATAACTGTGTGACACAAGAAGAACTTGATTCTTATTATCTTAAGTGGCAAGCTGAACATGTTGATAAGTGTCATGACCCCTTTTCTCTTGAATCTGATGTGAAGCACTCTTATAAACAGGGGCGTCTCAAATAATTCGGAGGCCCCGTACAAAATGAAAACGGAGGCCTTCAAAATTTGAGAAAATAAATAAAAAAGGTTATGGCAAGGCTCGAACTCGGGTGGCTTGGGCTATTGAAACATGTTTTCACCCATATGCTATCACACATTTGTTAATATACATGGAGATTATTATGTATATATGACTAATGTTTTCATAATTTACACGAACACGAGGCCCAAAAGTGGATGAGGTCCTTAGTGATGTTGGAGATGATTTTTCAATGTTTGACAACGTAGAGGACACCCTACCCTTTGGAGAACCTACAGTTGTACTGATAGGAAGTGAAGAACTGAGTATAAACATTCAAGAGAGTAGACTAAAAGATGTTGAGAAAGTACAACATGATGATATCCTTGAGGTTTTATCTCAAAAACAGGAATCACCAACTGCTCATCCAAAGGAGATAGATAAGGTAAATCCCAAAGCTCCTTATATTTTCTCCTTTACATACTTGATTTTGCCTTTTGATTCCTTATCTTATAAAGAGCCATATCGTGATTTAGTAGCTAGTATGGAACAATTAAGGGGCTCGGATAAATTCTGGTTATTTCCTTATACCTCTTTTGTTCATGTGTTGTTTCAATTGATATTGAGCTGCTACTGTTATTTCACTGATTCTTTTGCTAGCATGTTTGATAAACTCTTAAGAGCATTGAGTTGTTCCGCTCTTGACTACTAATCACTCAGCTGAAGGAAATTTTGACAGGTAAATCTCTACCTTTCTCTTAAGTCGGGTGGTTCACCACTCTGCGAGATGTCGAGCCAACGGCGTTAAACAACAGCGCTTCTGGGAGGCAACTCATAGATTTGTTTGTGCGATCTTTGCAAAAAAAAAAAAAAAAAAAAAAAAAAAACAATCGGAACTGCCTTGATTTCTGGTGTTGGCGACATAAGAAGGGAGACATAGAAGGTCAGATGGCTAGGATAGTGGGTATGGTGGAGAAACCGCGGTGCGTTGTTGTGGGCACCTTGCTATTGCGGTTGGATGGTTTGTTGATTTGGTGTAGAGGAGATTAGGATTGACCATGTAAGCTCGGATTGTGGAGTATTTTCTTTATGTGCAATCTATTGCTGGCACATATGTTATTAGAGCTATTGGGTCATTTGTTAGGATCGGATTAGTAAGGGGCGTTAGTCTTCTTTGGTTACTCTTATCTTTTGTTGGCCTTGTTCTTAGTGTACTTTATGGAGGATGCTAATGGCCAAGTGTAGGCAGGAGGTGTGGGGCGTGGATTTCTCTATTACACGCGATGTTGAGGATTGACATGTTTATTGAGTCGTCTAACTGAGGTTTTCTCTCCTTTTCCCTTTATTATGTCCTTGCAACATTGAGGACAATGTTTCATTCAAGTGTGAGGAGGGAGAATCGTTCCGATTTGTACACCTTTGTAATTGTGTGGTGTGTTTATTTCAGTTATTTATTTCAGCATAAAAAAAAATTGAAAAGAAAAAAATGAAGAAAAGAGAAAGAAAGAAAAGTATCCCGGCTAGGTGAAAACCCGAAAGGGCGCCTAGGCAAGATTGGGATGTGGCCGAGGACGGAATGAAAACCCGAAAGGGTGCTCCGGGTAAAATGAAGAATCAAGTTGCGTGCCACTGAGAGTAGAGTGAGGTTGAAAAAAAAATATAAGCTAGAGTGAAAAACCGCAAGGGCGGGCGCTCTAGGCAAAATGAGAGATTTAGGTAAAAGAAAAGAATTCTTCCAATACTGTTTTATCTCTCCTTGTTGTGTTGAAGACCGTATGGTAAGAGTTTCATTGCGTTTTGTTAGCTTCCTTATACTTCCGTGGATCGGTGTTGGTATGAGCTTTTATCTATCCTTTGAGTTTACTCGAGTACGAGTAAAGATCTAAGTGTGGGAAAGTTGATGACGGGTTTATTACGGTATATGAGTGCCTATTTGGGTGATTATTATTGGGAATAAGTGGAGTGTAACAACCCCGAATTTAATAATACAAATAAGCTGGATAAATATTGCATTTTATATTAATAAAAGTCCATGGTGGCGGAAGCACCATGACGATAAATCCGGGTGCTACCGAAATATATAAAGTAATAGTTAACTACGCATACAACTACTCTCGGGAATGAAAACCGGTCCAAAATAAAACAACAAGGTTCGATTACTAAACATCATAACTATTATTTATTATCTCTCTCTCAAAACCCTTCCATGACCAAGAAGCACATCAACCTGAAAAAAAATATCAACAACCACCGTCAGTGGAGAGTAACTAGGAGTCCTCCCAGCCATGACTTAAGAAAAATTAGGCGACAATTATGAGCAAATAATAAGAGACAACATATAATCCATTCAAAATATGAAAACATGTGAACTCCATGGAAATTAAATATCAAGGTATATAATCACAAATGAGTGAGTAATAATGATACCACACGATTAATTAAAATGTGTAACCAACTTACAAATTCCATGTCACTTACATGATTATATGAAATACGGTAAAAGAAGGTGGTCATAATGAAAAAGAAATAACATCAATTTACCTGAATGACATATGAAATGAGTAATGATAATATACAAGTGGTAAACACATCCAAATCTTGGACCATAAATACATAGAATAACACGAGACAAGAACGAGCACCGTCTAGGGCCAATAACCTGAAACCCTAAACCTTGGTGTCAATAACCTGACACCAAAATAACCCTACGGCGGGACACATAACCGTGAACCCATGTCTAAGACTGGCAGACTCTCGAGGGACATAATGTCTAGTTAAGGCGTAAATGTGCGGACCCTTAACCAGTCAAGGCGTAAAAGTGCGGACCCTTGACCCCCAAACGACATATCCATAGACTCATAAGAGTATCCAAAAAGGACGGTCAGCCCATAGCAGGCCAATAACCTGAAACCATGTCATGGTACTAGGTAGGCCAATAACCTGAAACCTACCCAGTTTGGTATTGCTCTTCTCAAGTAGACCAATAACCTGAAATCTACTCGATATCCAATTAGTAGATTATACAACTGGTTGTATGTAGTTTATGTACAACCTTTTTAATGTTGTCGAGTTTTGTTATAAAGTTGTCGAGCTTTACTAACAAAATTGTCGAGTTACAATACAAAGTTATTGAGCTTAAGAGGAATAATTATTAAACTCAATAACTTTTTAAACTAGCTCAATAACTTATAAAATAGCTCGACAACTTTGTGTAAAGAACTCAACAACTTTGAGGCGGTTGTACAATGCTAATATACAACTGGTTGTAAGATAGTATTTGTGCTCGATATCTTACACTCTAGCTAAACCATATTTAAAATAGAACAAGGTCCAAAAGATAACAAATGTGCACCATGAATAACCTCATGTTAACATGCCAAAATGCTCATAACTGAGCGATAAATAATATCAAATGAAATTCAATAATGGTCATCAAAGCTAGAATATAAGTTCAACTTTTCCAATATAAAACAAGAGACACTCATGTCAATATATATTTTACGAAAGGCAATATCACAAAAAGCGTATACATGACATTTAGCATTGTAGAAGTAACAATCAATTCTTAACACATGCATTATTGTAATCTCACATTATAAACATCGTTATGGAGAATATATTCACATGACATGATAACACAAATATGTTATTACTTATTTCTTTAACAAACATTTATTAAATCCGTTAATTAAACACCTATTAATCTAAACAATTAAACAAAAGTTATATTCTGCCCATGAAAAATTATTAGACATTTTAAAGAGCTATAAATTCAATAAATACATTACCTAATAAATTATTTAACTTCATTTCATATATTTAACTTAAAATAGCATTTAATAGGCGATTTCATGCAAAAATAAAGAAATAATTAAGCAAATTGTGTCACGACCATTAATAATTTATTTTTCATAAGTATAGGACAAAATATGCATAAAAATAAATTTTAAATATTTTATTTATATTTATTTATTATTCTAACACAATTAAACCTTATTTATGGACTAATTAGTTATAAAATTCAAAAGTAATTATAAAAATTAAAAAATGGATATGAAAAACTTTAATACACTAAAACAAGTCATATTATGATAAAATATTCAATTTTAACATTTATTTATATATTTTACATATTTACTTGAGATTAATTGCATAAAACACGAATATATATTAAATAAGAGCAATAATAATTATAAAAATAAAATAATCAATTTAAGTACTATATAAATTATAATAGGCCAGAATAAAATTAAGGAAGTAAATTTTTCGAAATTATTTTATGTTGTATATATTTATTAGACGATTATCACATAAAACCGTGATTAAATATCAAATAACAACAAATAAACATATGATAGTTATAAAACTAAAATAATCACATGCAAACTCATAAATAATGATAATAAATCAGAATATAATCAAAAATATAATTTCTATAAGCATCTATATATTTTACATATTGATTAGATTGTTAAATCACATAAAAACACAAATAAATCATAGAAAACATTAAAGAAGTATATATTCATCACAAAAATAATAAAAACTACTATTTATGATATAAATCATGAATCTCATATATTTCCATTATTTTAAACATCATATATATTATCAATCTTATTATAACCTCATAAAAGCACTTGAAATTCAAAAATCATAGAAAGGAGAAAATCTAGTTACCTTGATAGAGATTAAGATTAGTAAATAAGAAGGATAATGTTATAAGATCAACCCAAATGATCTCCCTCAACCTATGTCTCTTGCTCACCTTCTTGAACAAACATAAGAATGAAAAACAATTAATTAAATACTACTCTAAATAAACTAATAAAAGGATGGGAACTAAATAATCACTTACACTTACTAATGAATAAGATGAAAGATATGTGAGAATGAATGAAAGAAATGAAATGTAGAGAATTGGGGTAGAAGCTCACGGCAAAGAGGAGAGATTTGTGAGTGCAAATTGTGTTGTGTAAGTTATAGATGAGTAGGAGGCTAAAAAGGAATAGGTTAGGGGAATGATTAAGGCTAAACCTTAGACTATTACTTTAAGTAAAGTAGTCACATGCCTATGAGGGTAGGCGGCCTTGGAATCCAAGGTAAAAATCAAGTTGTCAACTTGCCATGTGCCTAGGTGATGAGGTAAATGATAACTCAAGGTGAAAAGAGGAATAACGAGTGTGGGTCTTGTTCGCGGATTTCTGCGACAGCCTTTCGTATTTCGGGCATAATTTCCTCTACAGAACTCCGATTGAGGTATTTTTGGTGGCGTTGGAAAGCTAAGAGAAATATCTACAACTTCATTGTACGACCAAGAGCTAAATCTGTATTTAAAATATCATAAAATTAGCATCAACGACGAAGTAGTTATTCGTCGTCATAAGGACTGTAAGTTTAGGATGGGTATTTGGATATCATTGTCGAAAAATAATAGATTTTAAAGGATAAAATTTTATTGTGAATCATTCTTATTATTTAAAAATATGAGTTTTATTATATAGGATGACGTGAAAATTATGGGGTGTTACATGGAGATTTAGAGAAGTAATTGTATAAATTCTCATGCTTTAATGTTAATTATAATTGGGAATAATTAAGTGGAATTGTTGAGAAATGGATCATAGGAGTGATTTGGTGATGAGTTGGATTTAAGACATTTGGTGTTGACAACATGTTTTGGGCCCAACAATAGAAATGAAGAGCAAGTTAACAGGAAAAGACGAAACACGGAGAATTGGACCAGAAAATGGCGCGGGTCGCGAGTATTGGCGCGGGTCACGGGGATTGGCGCGGGTCGCGGTTAAAGGCGAGGGTCGCGCGTGCGTGCTTCGGTCAGCTCGAGGACGACTTTCATGTTTTATTTCGTCCTTTCCTAAACTTGATTACTTTGTTATTATTATTATTATTATTATTATTATTATTATTATTATTATTATTATTATTATTATTATAAGGATGCGCGCAGCTTTCATTAAAAGAAAAATAAAAGTTTACATGAAATTGGTGGGGAGCCGAGAAACAAGCTGGGCTCCCACACCCTTAGCAACAGCAAAGCAAAGTCTAGTAAAAATGTAAGCGGCAACCCGAACCCACGCATCCTGAGATACCGAGAATTTCTGGATCCGCTTGAGCAAGGCAACAGCATCCGACCCCAACTCCCCAAGTGATGAGAAAGAGAATGGAAGGAAACCATAACCCGCTGCGCGACAAATCTCCATACTTAGCACACTTACGGCGAGCAAAGATCGGCAACAACCCGGCCAGGCACAAAATCGGTCATCCGATCGAGTCAAAGGAGAAGACCCGGTCAAGTCAACGCACACATCACGCCCCATGTCCCAAGAATAAAGCAAAGCAAATCCGCGGGACGAAGAGAACCCCATGCCCGTCAACCAAACCAACATCAACCTCCTTTCCCACGAAATACCGGATCTATAGCAGATGTCGAAAAGAGTGTCACGGACGAGGTTATGCCGATGTTTAACGCCCACAAGATCAAGACAAGAAACAGCGTGGTCCCCAAAAACATCATCAAGCAAAATCCCGAGAGCAAGGGACGGGGCCTAGAGACCGTGAATAACGGAACACCCGGACGATAACCAAGCACACTACGGACGTCCTCCCGTTCATAGTCGACCCAACCCCGAGATAGGAACCGCACGCAACCAATCGGAGGAGTGGGACCCCTGCTGAGATCGCCACAAAGCAAGGGCGAGGTGTCAAAGAGAAAACAGGACTACGAGGTAGCGAAAGAACCGTCGCGAAATAAATGTCTGCCAATTTCTTCATAAGTTTGGGGGCCGCAATTTTACTAGGGTTACCTAAGATACCAAAGCCTGTAGTCGCAGTAAAACCTCGCGTGACATCATCAAAAGCAGGGCCAACAGCTACAATACCAGAGGGTCCGAGGAGCTTAGCCTGCAAATCAGCAGACTGCAAACGGGACGCAACAAAAGCATAATGCAAAACATCCCCCGCCGCATAGACACCAAGACCACCAAAATGAAAAGGGAAAGTAGCAAGGCGCCACTGCCAATCCCCAAAACCCGAGCCAGACGCGGTGACGATACGTTCCAAGCTGGAACGAAGAGCAGCATCAAAAGGAAGATGGACAGACCCAAAAACACAAGGGGAGCAAGTACGAAGGGAGAAATAGAGCTTAGAAATACCAGTACAAGCTCGAAGTAGAAGCAACTCACATTGCGGGTCCTCAATCCTCGCAACCAAGTCCATTAGCACAATGGTCTTAGTTACTCTCCTCGCCACAATCTCACTGCCAAAACCAGGGGCAAATCTTGTGAGTCCACCCAAAATCAGAACACCCCTGGGGGGAGCAATAGAGGGGAGGAAAACCCCAGGTAGCCGACTCTGAGGATCCTCAACAGGCCAAAAGACCTCCGTCTTGGAGACATTAAGGTGTAGTCCAAAACGGGGGCCATCCGCCATAATCAAATCCAAGACCTTCCCCACCTCCAAAGTATCTCCCACAATGGTGCCATCATCCAAGTACCATGCCTGCATAGTGAGGTCAAAAGTGTCCCGGATTTTGCATACTAAGGGATGCAAAACCAAAGCGAAAAGCAACGGACCCAAAGGATCACCCTGATGGACTCCCTGACAAGACCACAAGCAATGCTCCCCATAAAAAAGACGGGCAGAGCTGGAATAACAAAACTCCACCAGTAACATGGAAAGTCCCACCTCAGCACCCCGAGCCTCAATGAGCCGGTTCAAGGCATGCAAGATAGCCTCTCCTCCACCGGACACACCCACCCCAAACTGTAAACCAGCAAAATAAGACGATAAAGAAGGACCCACCATAAAAGCACCAACCTTAGAGACAAGCCGTCTCCAGACAGTACCAACAGCAATAGGAAGGACCCCATCACCTGGTTTAACAAGCGGTGTGAGAGGGGCGCTGGCAATGTACTCTCCCAAAGCAAGAGGGCACCGACCCTCAAGAAAAAGATTAACCACCCTAGTAATAGAAGTGATCAACTCATCAGAAATAGTCACAGCAGCGCCACTCAAACAATCCATAAGGTGCTGGGCCCGAAAACCATCCCTCCCACAAGACGTACCACGAGGGAAGCTCCGAATCATATCCAAAACCACTGACTCAGAGGCAACCAGAGGATGATGATCCCCCGACAAAGGAGGTAAAGAAGGAGGTGGGGCGACAGGATACTTCTCACGCAAGGCCACAAGAGTGGCATCGGAGTAGGGGGCGACCCCAGAGGAAGAAAGCACCCGAATAGCAGCAGTATAATGACCATCCGAAATCTTCCGCCGACATTGCCGGAGGTTAAGCTCACCCAAATCCAGGTCCTCCTCCACAGTAAACAAAGAAGGACCGTCATCAAAACACTCGTGCAACAGCTGCAAACCTCCCCCAGGTACCCCCCCAAGCAAGGATAGCCCTAGCAATACTCTCCTCCTGACGCTGGCGTCGAATAGCCGTCCTACACTCAACATTACTCCGAGGAGCGAAAGTCTTAAGCAGACACAGCGGTAAAACAAGTAACCGAACTCAGCGGGAGAGATCACTAGGGGAATCAGCCACATCATCCAAAGCTCCTTTCAAAGCCCGAGCAAACCCAAGACGACACTTAGGAGGAATATATTTTACGGTGCGGAGGCCCAAAGACAATAAACGATCAAGGGAAGATATAGACCACTGAACAAGCTCAACACTATCATCAGAAGAAACCGAAGTAGAGGGAGCCAAAGGTCTTGGAATACCATAAATATGAAAACTGTAGAGGCCATCAACACGCTCCGGAGACAGCACAATATCACCCCGGCTATGTCGACATCTAGAACGAGTGGTACGGGTCATAAAACACACCCCACACAACCATAGCCCCATCCGTCTCAAAACACTCTCGGTATTGGAATAAACAGTCAAACTATCAGTAAGAGTTTGACGCGTAAGTTCCAGCGCACCATGAAGGCAATGTCGGTCTTGAAAATGTTTCTGCCAAGCGGCCTTAGTAAGGCCCTTACCAAAACCATCCCGACATGCATGAAGACTCGAAAAGGGAAAATGGTACCGCACAAGCTCAGGCATGAAAGGACAAAAAACCCAACACCCTCCTCGCACACTGCGGCGTTGAACGGCCAAGGACGACCAACACACCAACCAAAACGATAATGGTTGACAAACAGCCCTAAAAATCCGTACAACCCAAACTCCCAATAGCAACCCACACCACAACCTGACCCCACACACGGTAGAGGTGGCAGTGGCCGAGCACCAGACCGGAGCACCAGACCGTAACAAGGCTCAAACCGTGAAGTAAGTAAAGGAATAAAAAAAAACAGGAAAAGAAAAGAAACTGACCGGAGTAAGGGCAATGGCAGCGCCGACAACCACCATAGCAATGGCCGGTGACTTGAGGTCGGAATACCAATGGGTGGTGGCGCAGGTCGACAACCGTCGCACAACAGGCGACAATGTCACCTGAAAATGCAAAACGCTGCACGAAATTCCCCTCACAACAGCGGCAGCCACCGCAGGAACCGCCGACAACAACTTCCCCTGACCGACGACGTGAGGTCTAAAGGTCGACGTGGGGTGGTTGTTGGCAGCCAACGGCAGAAGAAAAACAAAAAGGAAACGGAACCCTAATCTGAACAGCGCAAAAACGCAACCCTAAACAGCGCAAAACTAACCCAACAACTGCCACTAACCACAGCCCTTGCCGACGACGAGAATGCCGGCCTGAGATGACGATGACGGTGGTGACGGTGGTGGTCTAGGGTCAGCACAGGCGTGTCACAGTAGATCGCAGATGAATCGCACGTTCCCCTCTCCCTCTCCTCTCAAATTATTATTATTATTATTATTATGCAATCCTTGAATGGAAGGTATCTTATTTTTCTCTTTTTTTCCTGGTTTTTTCCTTACCGTCAATTATCGGATACCGTTCTTTGACTTACATAAGAAATTGTTGTTATGAGAAGTGTGTTATTCTTTCTAACTATTCCATTTCCTAACATCAAATTTTCATCAATTATTCTCTTCTATCTACTAATCAAAGCATAAATTCACTTTTCATTATTTGTCTATAAATAAGCTACGCATAAATTCACTTTTCATTATCTATAAAATACTATTAAAAGCCTAGGCTAAAATGACCCATATACTCCATGTAGACAAATCCACATAGGATTTAGAAATGCCACGCAGGATTTAGAAATGCCACGTTTGTTTACGGGCTGCCAGCCTGCCACGTTTGAAATTTTCTATACAAATCAGTTGAGCCTCAATCTTGAATTTGCAATCAATTATATCATTGACACCGTCCCTTTGTTTCTTCCTTTTCATCTCCCATAATTGAATTATCTATTAATGCTCACAATAAAATCCAACTTAATATGCTCACCCTAATCTATCTATACAAATATATTAAAAGGCTAGCTTGAGTAGCCACTTGTCACTCTTATATTGTTTTGAATCAAGTTATCTATACAAATATATTAAAAGGCTAGTTTGAGTAGCCACTTGTCACTCTCATATTGTTTTGAATCAAGTTAGAGGATCATTTGCAATTCTATATGAAGTGTAAACGACTCTCATAATCAGTTTGTTAGCCCGTCAATTCACTAAACCATAATGAACTTTCTCTAGCATCGTTCAAGTTTCCCCTCAAATTAAGTAATAATTAAATTAACTCTCTAACTAATGCCTTCTACATACCTTTTACTCTTCTTTTAACTCCTCTACCCCTCCCTATATATTACCCCTAATCTCAATATGAATAGATATGTCAAACTCGCATTCAAGTATTTATTTGCGCTCATCTTATATTAGTTTTCCAACAATTTGATGCTTAGAGTAGAATAATATTTTCATAATCAATAAACTAGAACAAATTTCTTAGTTTTCATTACATAACATTTTTACTTACTCTATCTTGCAATTTATTCATAGTGATATCCATATGGTATTCATATTAAAATCTAATTAACTTGCGTACTTTCGTTTTGTTAGGGATTGGAGAGTATGGCTGATCATAGAGCATTGTGGTAAATCTAAAATTTTGTTCTTGATGCTTTTCTTTGGTTTTAAAAAAAGAGCAAAATTTGTTTAGTCGTCCTTAAGGACTCCTTAGGATCAAGTTTGACACCTTTAAGTGTATCTTTGATTTATAATTTGGTGGATTGACTGATTGTAATTTTGTTATTCATGAAACCATACTTCGTATAATTTTATCAATAGATTGATTTTAGAAGTGTCATGTGTTGTCCTTTGTTTCAAGGAGTAGACAATATTTGCCTATTTGGTGCAGGTGAAACATGGCATATGGATATCAAGAATTCAAAATCAAAGCTTTAAACTTGGATGGATTAGATTAATTATCGCTCGAGAGGATTATCCTGCCAAAATTTAACATAATTAATTCTTCTAATCATACACATTTTAAAATTGTTGACCAAATAGGCGAATAGTATACTTACATGGCGACAAACAATCATTATTTTACGCGGTTATGTATATGCTTTAATGGGTTGTGAAATACTGTCATTTCCGTCGGTCTACAAGTCGTATATGATTTGTTCTTTGATTACACAGTCATGAAATATATGATGCTACAGGTATATTTAAACTATGTACCGAAAAGTTGTGAAGATTTATGGAGTATATGCTTTGTTAATTATAACTGCGATTACCTCATGTTTAATTGTGTAGTACTCGGTATATGTTACAGAGTATTTATCCTGAACCAGCTCATCTTTAGATTGTATCGTTGTTTGCGGTTATTCTATTGCAAAAGATCTTATATAGAACGATGTTGTACTCCGTATTTGGTTTGTACGCCCAACGGCTGACACGAATATTGAACCGACTATATATTGTCGTACTTTATAATTGAACTAACCTTTTGTATTACAGCTTATTTTATATAGTCGTAGAGATGTTTACCATTGGGAAATGATGAGGATGTTCATTAGTATGATACGAGGGTTGTCAGTAGATGTCGATCCCATGTAATTGTTCGGAAGCGAACATGGCCTAAAGAAGTAACAAGAACGCAAGGTGTAACGGGATATAGATTAGGATGGCCAGGGACTTGCAAATCTGATGGTGACCTTTCGGTGCCACTAATTTCAAAGTCTGAGTTTGGACTAAGTTGTGTGAGCAATATTGTGAGAGACTAACACTGTAACTAGTAAGAACTACGGAGTAATCTGTAATTTACCTACACACCTATACGGCTATACGTAGTACTAATATACAAATGAATGACACATTCTAATCCTAATATGGAAAAAGGAGTACAACTTGACTAGAGTATAACTTTACAGTAAGTCAGAAGATATAGAAGGGCAAGAATGTGATGTTATTATACTCCCGTGAAACGTAGCCACCTATGGTGAATAATGTTATTGTCCAACCTCACATCTCGAGTACAGATCTACTTTCATGAGATGACCTTATTTATAGAGTGCTACCTCCGATTTTTTGGAATCGCCCCAACTTTTTAAGATTTTTGAGGAGTATTTTAATTAAATTGGGCTATTCTTAAGAAACGGAGGGAGTACTACGTATATATTAAACTGCGTCTTTTATGAAACTCATTTATCCTACTAAAAATAATGTTAATAATTTATGATGTCTATACATATTTACTATATCTGGTTTCAATATGTAGGAGAATTTGATAAGAAGGTTGATGTTGATCAGTTGGTGTAACATGAAGTTCTCGAGCGGTGGATTCTACTCATCAAGTGAGTGACCAAATCGAAATACCCGCAAACGGCTGAGATGTTGAGCCGGTTGTCTTCCACTGGTCAGAAGACAATATCTCTGTATGACCGTATGAGCCATGTATCTAGATGTGAAACATGTTGAGCCATTATAGATTTATAGGTTTTACACTTTTACCCGGTGTAGGACGTAGGTTTGGTTGTCTAATTATATGAAGTCAGTGCGATAGTAGAGAATGGTATATTCATCAAGTATTTTATGAATTTATGATGTTGCTTTGTTATTTTTTAAAATCACTGCTATATTTTGTGCGGAATGATAACATATAAATCTCCCATTTGCCTCCAAATAGAGTTTTAAAGGTTTCGTGTACTACACGGGTCACAAAACTAGTTTATCTATAAATAAGCTACGCATTACCATCAAAATTCACAACAAAAATCCAACACTTCATCTCCCACACTCATCCAAACTACAATAACCTCTTAATTTATTTCAAATCTCTCTTTCTCGAAATAATATGGATCACGCGCGCCTCTTAACCCACCGCTTATTGAACAACCCCAACCGCGACTATTTCCTCGAAACCTACCAACTACTACCACATGAAGGCCCATTTCAATTAAATGGACCTAGAGCGAGAATTCCATCCATAAGCCCCGCTCCATCTCACTTCACTGACAGGGATACTCGTCTACAGGTTGCTCAAGACATCCTAGACGTTGCTAAGGAATACAAAATGTTCGAGGTTTGTTTTATTTTTTTTTTATTTTTTTGAAAGGAAACCCCAAAGCGGGATTACAAACTTATATTAAATCTGCATTAGCAATGTCGATAATACTACGAGGCAAGGTCGTACCATCAAACAAATTGCTACTACCAATCGGACAAAAATGTGCCAATTCATGAGCGACATGATTACAATTCCTACGAACAAAAGACCAAGACACAGATCGAAAATGTGAACTAGCTAAGAGAATGTCACTAATCACACTATGGAAATCACTTCTTCCTGTTCGTCTGCTTGTAATTGCATCAATGACATCCTTGCAGTCCGTCTCCATACACACGTCCGTCATCTTCATTCTTCGCGCCATCCGAACCCCTGCTAGCATTGCCTCTGCTTCCGCCACACTTGGTTCAAACTCAGCCCGTCTTCTCTCTGCCCAACCCCATCGTATGCCACCCATTTCATCCCTGTAGACAGCTCCAATTCCCAGCCCCGACCTCTCCGCTACTCTAGCATCCACGTTAATCTTCATCAACCCCTGCACCGGTTTGCACCACCTCACACACGCCCCTCGTTTATCCACTCCCTCCTGCTCACCCCCTTGTCTCTTCTCCTCCACCGCCTCCCTCAACCCAGCCATTTCCCTTAGCAACTCCGACACACGCTTCACACACTTGTCCACGCTGACTTTTGTACCCTCGAAAACAACCTTATTACGCATCTACGAAATAGCCCACACACTGACCATAAAAACCTCGGTCTCTCGTTTATCAAGCTCCCTCATCACATCCTCCGCCCACTCCCTCACCCGCTCATATCCCTATATCGCCCGCACTTCCAAACCCAACCCGTCCCAAACCCCCGCAGCCCACCCACAACCCCGAGCTAGATGGAGACCCGTCTCCACTTCGCAACAACAAACCGGACACTCCACATTCAAGTTTTGTGTACGGGATGCTAGATTTTGTCTCGTAGCAATGGCATTACTATAAAATTGACAGTAAAATAATTTAATGCGTGGCAATACATCAGTTTTCCAAATTCGTTTCCAAACCCACATATTCCTGTCTACATTCGACTGCCCTTCCTCCGCCACATTATCCCCCACTAGCGCTCGATAGGCTGACTTAACATAGTACGTTCCATCCTTCTCTAAGTTCCACACCCAATCATCTTCACAATCCTCCCGGTTTATACGCGTATTCAGGACATAGCTCTGTTCGAATGGAAGAAACAAGGTACGTACCTTATGCACATTCCAATCTCGTCCGTCCGCACTCAATAGATCAGCTACCACTATCGACTCATCAGCCTCTCCACGCGGTGAGAGTACCTTGTGGGTCTTCGTTCCCGCCAGCCAAGGATCAGACCATACACGCGTACTTAACCCGTTCCCAATCCGCCTTCGTAACCCTGCCCTTAGAACACCACTGGCCTCAAAAATCCCTCTCCATGTATAGCTTGGATTAGTCCCTAGTTCAGCTTTCATAAAGGATCGATTCGGGAAATATTTGCCCCCAAGAACCCTTACCATAAGACACTCTCTATCTGTTATCATTCGCCATGCTTGTTTACCAAGGAATGCTAAATTGAACTCTTAGAAATTACGAAACCCAAGTCCACCCAAGCATTTCGGTTGGCATAACTTCGTACAAGCGACCCACGGGATCTTTTTCTTACCATTTTCCGATCCCCACCAGAACCGGGAGACCAAACTACGTAGTTCATCGCAAAAATTATGAGGGAGTTTGAAGACGCTCATAGCATAGGTAGGGATCGATTGGGCTACCGCCTTTATCAAAACTTCCTTACCCACCTTCGACAATAACATCCCCTTCCACCCTTGCAACTTCCTACATAATTTGTCTCTAATCACCATTGCAACTACCTGTTTCAAATGGCCCACAACAGTCGGGAGGCCTAAGTATCTCTCCTGTTCATGCACTATGCTCACGCCTAACAGGTTTGCTATTTGATCCCTTCGTTCTCCTCGTGTTCCACGGCTGAATGAGACAGTAGTCTTGTTCAGGTTTGCCATTTGCCCGGACGCTGATTCATAGCATGTGATTATTTCCTTTATTTTCGGGGCTTCAGCCTCTCTAGCTCGTGCAAATAAAATGCTATCATCCGCAAAAAGAAGGTGGGACACCATATGAGAGCCACTCGCCACTCGCCACTCGCACTCCATGAATAGTTCCTTCTTCCATCGCTCTCCGCATAAATCCCGAAAGACACGTTTATCCTCGTTCAGTTTAGTGCGCAATAATCGATTACTCAATTTTATTTCAAATGTCGCAAATTTAGTCTCGTTCAGCTTAGTAAAAAAAGGTCTTAAAATACAACTTAAAGAAAGTAAAGCACAATACGACCTATGACTAAGAACAACGTAGCTACGTGGACATGTGAAACTAAAGATAATTTGTCAATTTGCAAAACCCACTAATAGATTCGAACGCTTGCATTTATAAGATAGTCACTTACATACCAATAAATAAAATCTTAAAAGTAGAATAAACTAAATCGATTTGATGATGACCTTTATTATTATCATAGTTATTCGTTAAGCAAGCAGTATTTATGAAAAGTCAATAAAACAAACCTCGAACATTCTGTATTGTCTAGCAGCTCGTAGGATGTCTCCAGCAACCTGGCCACGACAATGCTCGTCGGTGAAACGAGATGGATGGAGGCTTACCGATGGAATTGTCGCTCTAGGTCCATCTCACTACAAAATAAAAGCGGAAAACTGACGGAAAAAAAACCGTCACTACGGCCTGTTTTCCGTCAGGAATGGCCATTCCTGACGGTTATTCCGTCAGGATTAAACCGTCACTACAAATGGTCACAGAAAACTGTCTCTGACGGTATTTCCGTCAGGATCAGCATAACTGACGGTTATTCCGTCATAATCTCTGACTGGGCAAGTCAACGAAATGTTGACTATAACTGACGGAATAACCGTCAGAACTACCCCCCTTCTGACGGAATAACTGTAATACCCTGACTTTTAATAAATTATTATAAGCCGACCGTGTTATGTCGCGAAATAATATAATATTATAATATAATAAATAACAAACTATAATCACAAGACGGTAAATTTAATCATGAAAGTAGGTACATATTTATGTTACTCAGTGTCGGGATAATACGGAAGTATTCTCGTAAGTTTACGTTTCACATAAGATAATTAAGTATAGGATTACGGGTATTGGTTAAACGCAAATAAGAAACCAATCGGACCCAAAATAATTAAGGGGACCGTGTTTTATTAGGGGTGTTCCGTGCCCTTGAGACAAGAATAAGGCATGCTTGTTTATTTTAATGTAACCCATGCAACCCATACCCCTTTGTTTACGTCAACCCCCACACAACCCATACTCCCTTGTTCATCTTCTCCCTTATTAAACCGACAAAGCCTACCCATTTCCTTCCATTGTTAATTTGTTATACACCCCTACTGTGCAAATAAGTGAGTGAGAGGCAGAGGGAAGGCGACGGCGGTGACACGGCGGTTGCTAGGGTGGTGAGGTGGCGGTTCGGCGAGGTAAGGCTTGTCATCACCGTTTCATTTTCCTTGTTTCGTTTCGTTTTTGTAATATTGGGTGTGTCACTGTAGTCGATGAGTCGTGGTGGCTAGGTGGTGTCTTTGGGGTGGGGTCGAGTCTCCTGGTGGTTATGAGGGTGGCTGTTGTGGTTGTTGGTGTCAGAAATGGCGTCTAAGTTGGCGTTTTGAGTCGGTTTCACGTAGGTGTCTTGGGGTGGAGCCACCATTGACTCGGGGGAGGTCGATGTGGTGGCGCCACATTCTAGGTGTCGAACAGGTGTCGGAGATGGAGTCATGGTGGTTGTTGAGGTTGTTATGGGTGATGGTAACGGCCGTGAAAGGCGGCAGGATCAAGGGTAGTAGGAACGGGTTTTAAACTGGTTTTCAGGCGGGTTTTTGGTTGGTCAGAGTTGGGTGGTGTTTATATCGACTAAGGGAGGTCGACAGGGTGGTGTGGGGGTGTCGGTGTTCGTGGGTTGACGGTGAGTAGGGTCGTGGTTGTTTGGCAGGGTATGGTTAGTGGATGCGGTGGTGTTATGGCGAGAGACAGAGGGTGTTGGTGTTGCACGGTGGTGAACCTGGCCACCTGTCTGCCCTGGTTCGACTCGCCGGCGGCAGTCGACCAGGCTGGTGGTGGTCGCTGGTGGTGGGGACGAAGTGGGGACCAGGTACGGTGGTTGTCGGGGTGGTTCGTATGGCGGTTTAAGAGTGTAGGCGTGAGTGAAGCTGTGTATGTTTTGAAGACGGGTTGCGTTCGTTTTTGAAACGGGGTTTTATTAGTTTAATCATTATAATTCGTTAATCGGTCGTACCTTTAATTAATTAATTTAATTTCCGGGTATTTAAATAATGAAAGACGGATGTTGAGTATTCAAATGTTGATTCGGGATTTATTAAATAATTGTTATAACTCGTTTAATCCTTTAATTATCATTCGGTTTTAGTTCCGAGTATCTAAAATAAAATAATAATTAATAATGGTTAAATGATTGGAGACGGGTTTTGAGTCGGGATTGTTTGAGTTGTTCTACGTTGGATTCGGGTCTCCTTAAATCGTATAATTCGTTTAAATAATCGTGTTGGTTTAAGTTCCGAGTTAATTAAAATAAAATAATAATTAATTAACTAGAAACGGGATTGTGAGACGGGTTTGTTAAAATTAAAAGGCTACTATATCGGGAAAGTTTCCATTTTAAGAGATTATACCTTAATAACTTTCTATTTTGGGAAAGTTGGGTCGAATACTAATCGGGTTATTTTAATTATCAGTCGGGCATAAGTTGGTGTCGGGATTGTATTCCGGGAAGACTTCTAATTGAGAGATCTCCATATTTAGTAGTTAGTAATTATAAATATTATAATTGTTTTAGGTGGCGGATTCGTGAAGGATCGATAATCAATTCATTGCTTTATTTCTGGACTGCTTAATTGGATTTGCTGGCACTTGAGGTAGGGGAAATACACTTGTCCTAATATCGTTGTTGTTGAATTGTGTTGGTTGGATTCGTGGTTGATTTACGTTATCATTTATATTCGGAAAGGTGATTGATTTGAATTGATCATATTGAGTATGATATTACAATATCGGATAACCGGCATGATTTTATGATTCATCATTTAATTGATTTGTATAACGTGTTGCATCAATTTCTTGTGAGCATTCATATGCATTGGAGTTGGAGGATGTTCGTGATATGGAAGCAGAGATTATTCAGTGGTCCGTGATATTCGGGGATTTGTGATATTCGTGGACCTGTGATATTCGGGAATGTGGTATTCGTGGTCCTGTGATATTCGTGGTCTGTGATATTCGTGGTCGTGACATGGTGTGGAAGTTATTGATATGGTGTGGAAGTTATTGATATGGTGTGGAAGTTATTGTTATGATGTGGGAGTTATTCGTGGTGCGTGATACGGAGAGGTGGAGTATGTGACAAATTGAAAATGGAGTTATGTATTTTGTTGTCGTACTTATTTTGTTTTCCCTACTCAACCTCGTGGTTGACCCTGTGTATTCGTGAACACTTGTGATGATCCGTTTTATGGGGAGCGAGACTTGACAGGTTTAAGAGATAGGACGGGAGCTTGATGGGCGTGAGACATTGGATCAGACGACTTAGTGGCTAGATCATCATTTAGAAGACTTTCACTTTTATTTTGTCAGTTCTTGTAATTCGAGTTGAAAAGAGTATTTGTAATAATTCAGTTAAAATATTATATAAATTGCCTTGGAGTTTAATTTGTTATTCACTACCTCGGGAAACCGAGATGGTAACAGTCCGTTTTATTAAGGAATGTCTTGACGAGGACTTCTTTTATAAACCGGGGTGTTACAAAGTGGTATCAGAGCGAACGATCCTCAGGCCTAAACCAATGAACCCAATGAACCTAGGATGTGTCTAATTAAAATGAACACCGGGATAGAACTGTTAGGAGCACACTAAGGTAAGGTTTGAGTTAGGGGCCCCCTCACACCGAACCAGTGGCCCTCTCAGTTTGACTCGGAAAACCCTGAGGGTATATGAGAGAAAGGGTAGAAAAGTTGCCTAAGGTTGAACCTGAAATGCCTATACCGTTGCCTAAGTGCTAATTGAGTGATGCATTGATTATTGCATAATCGAGTTGATATAAACTTTGAAACCCATATATTCTAACCATTGAGCAGGACAACGCGACGATAAGTATTTTGTATGAACGATGGCGTGATCATATAATGTTGGGAAGTGAGAAATAAATTTTTGAGTTCAGGTTAATAATCAATGAAGTGTTGTGCTAGTCGTGAGCATGAAAATAATTGCAAGTCGATGATAATTACCTAGGTGGATGTTGAATGATGTGCTGATAGTACCATTATGTCTAGTGATATGCGGTTATGTGATCCCAAGCCATGCTAGTATGATTATGTGATAGTAATAAGAAACGCTATTGAATTGCCTGTTTTAGTCATATCAGTCGTAATGTAGATGTAATGAGTAGATCGAGATGCAAAGGGATTCTATGGGGAATATGTTTATGTAAGTATAGTGTGAGATCTAAGTTGGTATGGGTTAGTATCGATAGTATAGTTGTAAGAATTGGGACATAGGAAAATGAAAGACTTAGTGATGAAACTTGATTTGGTTAATGTTACTCTTTAATTGACCTTACTGCCATTCTTTTCTGTTTATTACCCATGGACGAAAATTTTATGAGAGATAGCCTCGTGAGTTAGTGTTCATTTGACGTTGGTTTCATGCTTATATGATATACGGATTAGGAGTAATAAATACTTTAGTGAACTGTGGTCAGGAAGTTCCCGTGCGGTGATGTTTGACCAACGATTTATAAAATTCTCGTTTAAATTGTATTAATAATTTTGCATAATTTCAACTCCACCGATCAAAAGAGTCGCATGTGTTTTCAAATTGATAAACCACGAAAAATCTTGAGGTCTCAATATTAAATAATAAGTTTTGCAAACTAATCCAAGTTTTGGACCAATAGCTGTCACATGTTTGGTTGAATCAACTGAGTTGTAAAATTCTTTAAAAATGGTATTCTTGTGCTTTGAACCTAATTCTTTTCCCTGTGATTTTAACTCGCTGTGTTTTGTAAAAGTAATATGAATCAAGTTTTAATCAGACGGTTATTTATTCGTGATCTCTGAAAGTTACAACGTGAATCATGACTTGTAAAATGTGCGTTCTAGGTTGAGTCTTCATACAGTGTTTGATTAACCTACGAGCTTTAATAATATGCATTTATAATGTCCTTATATGATGATAGTAGCAAGCATGTTCAGTAGTTACGTATCTCAACCAGTGATAAAAATTGAAGTTTAGTTGATAACATGGTTGGCGTGATGGTATGAGTAAAATTGAATAAATTAATTTGATTCGTAATCGGGGGTGAAATATTTTAAACGAGTCCAGTTGTTACATGTGTTATATATGTTTGGCATGTTAGTAATATTTTATATCATATTTGCATAGTGGTCGGACATATATGAATAATAAAACTACATTGTCACATCTTAGTAAAGTTGATAGTATTGAAAGTAATTTGATTATTCTAATACACTCGCATGAAAATTATAATAGTTATGTTTAAAAGTTTACACATGGATGATAGTGGTGATTGTGTCTAAATGTTCACACATGTAGGATGCATCTGAGTCCTAATGTCGTTCATATGAGTCGGTGTGCCTATAGTTGTACTTATAACTTTCATTTCATTAAACTATTTCAGTGGACCTAAACCTAGGACATGATAAATAAACAGTGTTGTTAATTCTTAGAGGATATGTTCATCATTATATCGTCATAAAATACTAATGGGATTCTTGCAATTGTAGGAGCATGATATAAAAGAAACTGTTTGATATAATACGACAGTTGGCATACCTATATTCTCGAGTCATTACTATCAATTATATTCTAGTAAGGATTGTTTATGATAATTATGTTGGCAATATTATAATGGGATAACCCTTTGATGATTCACATGATACACGTTGGTTTAAAGGATAGTCGTTAAAGTACGTTTAATTGAGCCGTGAATATAACTGAGTAAAGAAGCACAACTAAAACCCTGATGTTGAGGTAATAGTCGTTCATTAGTAAAAATAGGATTGAAATAAATAAAATGAACCTGTAAATTACGATATATGAGTCGACACCTAACCTTGTTTTGTTTGAAAGAATTGAATTAAGTTTATCTGATTTTGAGTTTCGTAGTAAACTGTAAATGGATTCTATGATGACCTGTTATAAGATTTATGTTAGGAAAATTTTTCACCGTCACGTAAGAAAGTAAAGGTTTTGAAAACAAAGTGAAATTTTGTCGTATGAGTATAAATTCAGAATAAGATTTTGCAGCCAATTCCATAATATTTGCTAGCCTGAAGGAATGAAACTAGAACAGAGTCATAAGTAGTGGGTTAATTCAGTCATATTGTTCATTCATGTAGTGAATTGGTGGGTTGTGGTTAGTACGAATGTCCGAACAGGAAATGAATGTGGTGATTTAAAGGAGTTAGGTGTTAACATGGTAGGTGATATTAGCATAACATATAACGAATATTGTAGAGTTGGTAAAGTTAAATACATTTAATCTGTTATGTCATTGTGTTTGGTGCAGTTAAATATATTCAATACCAATAACGAGATTTTATGTATGATAGTCTTGTATGTTAACTTCCCAATATCGTTGTTACTCACTTGTTTGATTTGACCAATAAGTTTGTAGAATTGTCAATCAAGGTGTATTCGTCGTTCGTGAATAAATCCCAGACCCTTTGATAGGAGGATTAAGAATATTTCTAAGACAATAAGTACTACGAAACTGACTGTCTTCATTTTATCGGTGATTCCGTGTCTTGACCTAAATAGGTACAATTAAAAAAAAAAAAAAGTCAGAATGAACCTATTAGGTTATAAATTCATATAAATCGATTTATCAAATGTTGACCTTAATTCTTTTCTTATGTGATTAATCCCCTATGTTTCTAAGGTACGAGATTACAATGATTGGTAAAATAAATAATTACTAATGATTCTACGGGTAACGGTAGCTTCCTTGAGAGAGCTTGCATATCGATTGTCTTTGGTAAGGATTAGTTAACTTGAACGTGAATTGTGAATCTTTTATCCTCTTTCAGTTGTTAGCGGTAGTTTGAGAACTTTGGTTATAATAATGAAGGTTACGAGGACGTAACCATGCTTGAATTGCACCTGTTGTAGATTGTGGTTTTGATCAAGTTGACGTTTCGTTGGGAGGTTGCCTATGAAAATGAGTCCTATATGCGTTGTTCCTACTTCGGATAGTTGGTTGTTGTGTAAAAGGAGGGTGTGATTAAACTACTGGTATTGAGTTACGAGTTGTGGGGCCTTTGTGCCGAGTTATGTTTTCGGTCCAGTGCGACCATGGTTAATGAGTTTATGTTGAGTTTGAGATCGGTATTGAGATGAAAAGATGATGGTGTTCTCAGATGAGGATTTAGTTGATTATACAGTTGTGTTCTCAGATAGTTATTAGTTGTAGTTAATTGGGTTAAGTAAAGACGAGTTAAACTTCGGGACGAAGTTTATTTTTTAGGAGGGCAGAATGTAACATTCTGTATATGTTATGTTTAATTGATGTGTCAAAAGTGTGTGTTAACCGTGTTAGAAATGCGTGACGTTTGTAAGTACGATATACAATTCCATTTTGAAGTTTGGGTATGGGAGCGAACTTCGGGACGAAGTTCATTTTAAGGGGGGAAGACTGTAATACCCTGACTTTTAATAAATTATTATAAGCCGACCGTGTTATGTCGCGAAATAATATAATATTATAATATAATAAATAACAAACTATAATCACAAGACGGTAAATTTAATCATGAAAGTAGGTACATATTTATGTTACTCAGTGTCGGGATAATACGGAAGTATTCTCGTAAGTTTACGTTTCACATAAGATAATTAAGTATAGGATTACGGGTATTGGTTAAACGCAAATAAGAAACCAATCGGACCCAAAATAATTAAGGGGACCGTGTTTTATTAGGGGTGTTCCGTGCCCTTGAGACAAGAATAAGGCATGCTTGTTTATTTTAATGTAACCCATGCAACTCATACCCCTTTGTTTACGTCAACCCCCACACAACCCATACTCCCTTGTTCATCTTCTCCCTTATTAAACCGACAAAGCCTACCCATTTCCTTCCATTGTTAATTTGTTATACACCCCTACTGTGCAAATAAGTGAGTGAGAGGCGGAGGAAGCGACGGCGGTGACGGCGGTTGCTAGGGTGGCTGAGGTGGCGGTTCAGGCGAGGTAAGGCTTGTCATCACCGTTTCATTTTCCTTGTTTCCAGTTTCGTTTTTTTGTAATATTGGGTGTGTCACTGTAGTCGATGAGTCGTGGTGGCTAGGTGGTGTCTTTGGGGTGGGGTCGAGTCTCCTGGTGGTTATGAGGGTGGCTGTTGTGGTTGTTGGTGTCAGAAATGGCGTCTAAGTTGGCGTTTTGAGTCGGTTTCACGTAGGTGTCTTGGGGTGGAGCCACCATTGACTCGGGGGAGGTCGATGTGGTGGCGCCACATTCTAGGTGTCGAACAGGTGTCGGAGATGGAGTCATGGTGGTTGTTGAGGTTGTTATGGGTGATGGTAGCAGCCGTGAAAGGCGCAGGATCAAGGGTAGTAGGAACGGGTTTTAAAGCTGGTTTTCAGGCGGGTTTTTGGTTGGTCAGAGTTGGGTGGTGTTTATATCGACTAAGGGAGGTCGACAGGGTGGTGTGGGGGTGTCGGTGTTCGTGGGTTGACGGTGAGTAGGGTCGTGGTTGTTTGGCAGGGTATGGTTAGTGGATGCGGTGGTGTTATGGCGAGAGACAGAGGGTGTTGGTGTTGCACGGTGGTGAACCTGGCCACCTGTCTGCCCTGGTTCAACTCGCCGGCGGCAGTCGACCAGGCTGGTGGTGGTCGCTGGTGGTGGGGACGAAGTGGGGACCAGGTACGGTGGTTGTCGGGGTGGTTCGTATGGCGGTTTAAGAGTGTAGGCGTGAGTGAAGCTGTGTATGTTTTGAAGACGGGTTGCGTTCGTTTTTGAAACGGGGTTTTATTAGTTTAATCATTATAATTCGTTAATCGGTCGTACCTTTAATTAATTAATTTAATTTCCGGGTATTTAAATAATGAAAGACGGATGTTGAGTATTCAAATGTTGATTCGGGATTTATTAAATAATTGTTATAACTCGTTTAATCCTTTAATTATCATTCGGTTTTAGTTCCGAGTATCTAAAATAAAATAATAATTAATAATGGTTAAATGATTGGAGACGGGTTTTGAGTCGGGATTGTTTGAGTTGTTCTACGTTGGATTCGGGTCTCCTTAAATCGTATAATTCGTTTAAATAATCGTGTTGGTTTAAGTTCCGAGTTAATTAAAATAAAATAATAATTAATTAACTAGAAACGGGATTGTGAGACGGGTTTGTTAAAATGAAAAGGCTACTATATCGGGAAAGTTTCCATTTTAAGAGATTATACCTTAATAACTTTCTATTTTGGGAAAGTTGGGTCGAATACTAATCGGGTTATTTTAATTATCAGTCGGGCATAAGTTGGTGTCGGGATTGTATTCCGGGAAGACTTCTAATTGAGAGATCTCCATATTTAGTAGTTAGTAATTATAAATATTATAATTGTTTTAGGTGGCGGATTCGTGAAGGATCGATAATCAATTCATTGCTTTATTTCTGGACTGCTTAATTGGATTTGCTGGCACTTGAGGTAGGGGAAATACACTTGTCCTAATATCGTTGTTGTTGAATTGTGTTGGTTGGATTCGTGGTTGATTTACGTTATCATTTATATTCGGAAAGGTGATTGACTGAATTGATCATATTGAGTATGATATTACAATATCGGATAACTGGCATGATTTTATGATTCATCATTTAATTGATTTGTATAACGTGTTGCATCAATTTCTTGTGAGCATTCATATGCATTGGAGTTGGAGGATGTTCGTGATATGGGAACGAGAGATTATTCAGGGTCCGTGATATTCGAAATTTGTGATATTCGGGACCTGTGATATTCGGGGAATGTGGTATTCGTGGTCCTGTGATATTTGGTCTGTGATATTCGTGGTCCGTGACATGGTGTGGAAGTTATTGATATGGTGTGGAAGTTATTGATATGGTGTGGAAGTTATTGTTATGATGTGGGAGTTATTCAGGGTCTGTGATACGGAGAGGTGGAGTATGTGACAAATTGAAAATGGAGTTATGTATTTTGTTGTCGTACTTATTTTGTTTTCCCTACTCAACCTCGTGGTTGACCCTGTGTATTCGTGAACACCTGTGATGATCCGTTTTATGGGAGCAGACTTGACGAGTTTAAGAGATAGGACGGGAGCTTGATGGGCGTGAGACATTGGATCAGACGACTTAGTGGCTAGATCATCATTTAGAAGACTTTCACTTTTATTTTGTCAGTTCTTGTAATTCGAGTTGAAAAGAGTATTTGTAATAATTCAGTTAAAATATTATATAAATTGCCTTGGAGTTTAATTTGTTATTCACTACCTCGGGAAACCGAGATGGTAACAGTCCGTTTTATTAAGGAATGTCTTGACGAGGACTTCTTTTATAAACCGGGGTGTTACAATAACCGTCACATATGTCAAACAATTTTTTGACTATTGTGACGGAAATTCCGTCAGGAGTAGCCCAGTTTTGACGGTTATTCCGTCAGTTATAGTCAACATTTCGTTGACTTATTTGACGGTATTTCCGTCAGGAGTACCACATTCTGACGGTTTTTCCGTCAGTAGTAGTCTGACTTATGTGACGGTATTTCCGTCAGAACCTATTTGGGCAGTAGCTGAAAAAGGCAGCTTGCTGCCTTGCCACAATGCGGATTTTGCATTGTTTTTACGCACCAAACCTGCAAAAACCAAATACGACCGTCGACCGCCAAGCGGGAATCCATTATCATGTCGACCGCATGAGCGGGAATCAAGAGTAGACAACGAAAGCAACGAAAGAAAACCAAACACGATTGGAAGACCAAAGTTATTACATAAAAGCTAAAGGTCAAATTTTTACATGTCTTATGCATACTAACTAAACTACTAAAATCCATAATCATAAGTGTCCTAAGGTAGCCTTAACTAAACTACCAACATAAGAACATAGACGACGGTACTAATAATTACCTAGAGGCTCAATAAAGTCATTACCAAAGCCATGTCCACCATCCTCATTGTCTTCTCTACGGAAAGGGCCGGGGAAACTGGAGCACGTGGGAGGGAGTTGAGATGCGCGCATCTGAGCCATTGCTTGTTTTATTTCTGCCATTTCTTGAGCTTGGAGACGGACTGTTTCCTCAAGACTTTGTCGTGCGGTTCGCTCATTGTTTAGTTGGGTGGCAAATTGAGTATACTGGATAGGAGTGTAAGAGAATGATCGACGAGTACCTTTGTTACACGGACGTTCAAACCATTTTTCGGCCGCTACATCACCGCTCCCGAAAAATCTTCCACGATTGTCAAAACCATCGACCGCTTTGTAGAACGAACGGAACTCGTCTGGAGCCTCTCCGGGGGGCGTTGGTTGACTCATCTCTTCTTGATAAACGGCCTAAAAGAAAAACAAATAAGGAAAAAATGATGTTATATTTAATAATGAGGATAATATAATAACTATTAACATTTTGAATTAGAGATATAAAATAAATATTAACTTACGTCGGTCTTAGCGGCTCGAGGATTAACCCACTCCCCCTTCTTGTTTTTCTTGGTCTTTGTAAATAACTTTTATAGAAGGAAGAAACTTGGGGGTTTGGGGTTTCATAACGCACTTCTTCATCGCTAAGGTCGTCGGGATTCAGTTGCTCCTCCAATATTTGTTCAACATTATCACGTAATGCATTTTCCACGAGCTCACGGTAAGGATTTTCACTAACTACGATACTACTTGAACTTCCTTCGGTAGGCATTTCCTCACCGTGATACGTCCATACATAGTAATTATCGGCAAAACCATTCGACCAAAGATGATCTTCAACTACTTTTTTCCCTTTAAAAGCTCATTCTTGCATTTCTTACACGGACATCTTATTTCACCAAAATTCTTATACATACTACTTTGTCCCACGAAGTTAATAAACTCTTTCACCCCCTTTGCAAATTCACGCTTCGGTTTCTTTTTTTCGTCTAATCTTTCATACATCCATTGTCGTTCTAATCTTTTCATGTTTATATATATCTACAATTCAATTTGTTTGTATATATGTCATAAAAACACAATAACAACCAAAAATAATACTCAATAAACATTATCACTAACAAATAACTATTGTCAACAAGTAGTCTTTTTTTTTAATTGGGTCCTTATCACTCCAACCTAAACCCATCAATGTACGTTTCAAGTCACTAGCAAACACACACTTGTAATTTATTAATGAGCAAAAAATTCGGCAAAGACAATTCCCCTTAGTTCTCCAAATACACAATGTAGAATAAATAATTACTCCACATATGCATTCGGAGAACATTAAAGGAATTGTCACCGAGCTCTTTCCTCATTAACAAATCACAAATACATGTTTGCTACCTAAGTGACTTGAACGCACAAAGACAAAAACGATCCCAAAACGGGGACTATTCAAAAATTACTCCTAATGAGTAATTTTTGAACGGGTACTAAGTCAATATGAACATTAATTTCAATAATATTAAAAACAAAACATACAACAATGACTACTTTCTTAATAATGTCAATTAACAAAAACTAAGTAACATGACTAATTTTTCATTTTAAATATCTAATCTAATTAACATTAATTAAAATTATCATTTTAAAAACATTAACATTACACAAAATTTAACAATTCACAAAACTACTACTAACTATTACTAATTAAGCTAATTAAGCTACTACTAACTACTACACAAAATTTAACAATTCACAAAAAACTACAACAAAATGGCTTCTATCCTAATTCAACATGCATCAACACTAACTAATACTAATTAAGATAATTAAAATAATTAAACAAAAAAATTAATTAAAAAGAGATTAAAATACCTAATTAATTTTACTAATAAGTAAAAAGGAAGGGTGACCGGCAGTGGTGGACAAAAGCGGCGGCGGTGGCGGCGGCGGTGTTAACCTATACAAATAATATAAATAAAGACAAGAAAAGGAAAAAGGAAAAGGAAAAGGAAAAGGAAAAACAAGATATAAATGACAAACCTGGGGTGGTGATGGTCGGTGGCACGAGAGAGTGGTGGTGGTGTGGTGGTGGTTGGCGGATTTGGGGAGAATAGAGTAGTAAAAATTGATTTGGGGGAAAATAATTACGATGAGAACGAGGATGGCTGATGCGGTATTTAATAGACTGACGGAAATTCCGTCGGGACTCGCTTTTTGAAATATCGACGGAATTTCCGCCGTTAAGTCAAATTTGTTGACTTAAGCGACGGAAATTCCGTCGATGTCTCCAAAAAGCGAGTCTGACGGAATATCCGTCAGTGGTTTCCTCTCAATTATTGTTACACTGGGTAATAATTGAGGGAAATCAACTGACGGAATTACCGTCACTAGTGCTCAATTCTGACGGATTATCCGTCAGTATGGGCTTAATTATTGACGGCTTTTCCGTCAGAGAGAAATGGCGCCTTTGGTTTTTTTTTTGGTATTATCGCGTCATGTGACGGATATTCCGTCACTAATAGACTCCTGACGGATTTTCCGTCACAAGTCCGTCAGTTATTTAAAATATCTGACGGACTTCAAATTCCGTCACATCTACCGTCAGTTTTCCGCGTTTTTTTTGTAGTGTCTAATCGAAGGGGGCTTTCGTGTGCTAGCAGTCGGTGGGATTCAGGGAAATAGTTGGGGTTGGTGTTGGAGTTATTCAATAAGTGGTGGATTAAGAGGTCTCTCATACGAACCATATTAAGAGAAGAGATTTGAAATAAAAATTAAGAGGTTATTAGGGAGTTTGGATATGTGTGAGAGATGATGAAGTGTTGGATTTTTGTTGTGAAATTTGATGGTAATGCAGAGCTTATTTATAGACAAACAATGAGCTTATTTGTGAGGGGAAATGGTATCCGTCACTCTAAAGTGACGGATACGTGCCGTCACAAATGAGATTTTGTTGTTTAATAATTCGACTATTTTTTAGTTTCTTTCATTTTGATTTTGTGCGATTCTAAAAAGGATAATTTTTCCATGATAAAAATGTGTAACAATAAAAATTTCACTCTCAACAAAAACCATTTTATATGTTCATTAAACTCAATAAAGATTAAAAGTGATAAAATATCATTTTTTCCTCTTAAATCTAAAACTAGTATTGTGACCCGTGAAAGTCACGAGAGCTTTGCATTTCTTTTGTGTTTTTTCGTGTTCTGAGGGTTATATAAAGTCAATTAGTCTATTTTAAAACGGTTTTATATAAAACCGGAAATTAAAGTAATATATAGTATATAGTATATAATATATAGTATATAGTATATAGTATACTCCCTCCCATCAAAACCAAATGTTACATTTGTGTTATATACAGCTGTGTATACTCAAGTATCGTGTTGCAGCTGAATAGCAAGGTCCTTTTGTACACACTACCGCAAAAATGCCTCTCGTCAAGATGTTAAGTATGTTGCATATAATAGGCCACTGTGAAGACGTTTTATGAGTACTGCATCATTTTGGTGTGTTTGTACTTAATGGTTGTTAAATAGGCCATATTTTGCAAGAACAAGACGAAATTTGTACAAAAAATTTCCGGTTATATCATCAACTGTCTTTCTTGCATTACTCTCTGGACTTATCAAAAATACAACTACATGTATTTATGTAGATCACCTCTTATTTAAATTTAAACATATACTAGTACGCTAAAATTATCGGGTATGTAAGTGACTATCTTATAAATGCAAGCGTTCGAATCTATTAGTGGGTTTTGCAAATTGCCAAATTATCTTTAGTTTCGCTTGTCCACGTAGTTATGTTGTTCTTAGTCATAGTCGTATTGTGCTTTACTTTCTTTAAGTTGTATTTTAAGACCTTTTTTTTCTAAACTGAACGAGACTAATTCTGCGGCCATTTGAAATAAATTTGAGTAATCGATTATTGCGCACTAAACTGAACGAGAATAAACGGGTGTTTCGGAATATTTGTATAACTTACAAATTGTCGTGAATGTAAGGTTACAAACCATTCTATACCCGCGGATGTCATGAGAAATGCCATGACAAAATCGACAAGGTTCTTTGAGTTATCACAAGAACAAATCAAGGCATTTTCGGCGCTGGTTATTAAAGAACGCTTGTTGTATACCAGCAACATGAAGAATCTTACCCGAGGTGAAACAAATCACTTTTGGAGGGATGGCCTCTCTTTTAACTGCGACGTTCCACAACCAACAGCAGCTCGGCCCTCTCAGCTGCCAATTTAATGTAAGCTTCTTTATCAAAAAAATAATAGTGTTGATATGTGTTTCAATGCATAGGATAATACACACGCCTATTATTTTACGAGCACGAGTCTAGAGTGTTAGTTAATACGCTAACTATTTTCCCTATCTAGATATCCACGATGCCCACAACCGACAGGGCAATTGGAATGGCTCCCCACGTGGGACCCAAACCTTCTGACATTCTCAATATACCCGCCAATGGGCTCCAAATTTGGCAAGATAGGGAATATAAATATGTGGTGTCTTCTAGTAACGCTCTACTATTTACAGTGGGATGTCAATTGGAGATCATGACTGAAATAAAGGCGCCCGGGCATCAGGTGGTGGTAAATTCCCAATCTGCTCAGACAAGTCTATCATTTTTCGCAGGCCCGAAGGCTGGATGCAATGTGGAACCAGCGCCCAACATGCTAGTGAAAAGTCGTTACATAGATTTCGTCTCGTATAAGGAGTTTATTACGAGGCATCTCCATAACAATAGGAACCCAACTATCATGCTATCACATTATTTCTCACGGAGATAAAATGTATTTTGGGTTCAAGGTCCTTCTCAATTCATTCGTCAAGGCCATGTGTTAAGGAAAACTTTTGTATTTGGTGTTCATGCCTGTTCCTAAGTAAAATTTGCTCAGAGTTTTTTAGTTATGTGTTGTTAAGTCTCCCTTTGTCCCCACGAGTTTCATTTGCTGCTTGACGATATTCATTTAAAATGAATATGCACATTAAGAATGGCAACTAAGCCCACTGAAAGGACACCTCAAAGAGCGCGCCCAACAATTATTTTAATGATTATTTTATTATTAAAAAGCTATAAAATCGATGTTTTACCGTGTTTGAAATTTTAAGCACTAATAATAATAATTTTTTTAAACCTTATTATGAATATATCACATCAATACTAGATTAATATTTATAGAAAACTAGATTTAATGTTCGGACGATGCCCGGGCCAATTTGTAATATCATATGATTATGATGTAAGAATACTCTAAGGCCCTGTCTTTTCAACTTAATTTTGCTGAATTGAACTGAAGTTATGTGAGCTTAATTTTTCTAAACTGAACATATAAAAGTTGCTGAACTTATGGGAGCTTGACTTTTTCTGAACTGAACTTATAGAAGTTAGAATTAAATTTATAGGAGCTTAACTTTTTCTCAAAAATGAATAGAGTTGCAATAAATTAAAGTGAGCTGATTGAGCTGGGTTGAACAGAAGTGAACTGAGTTGAACTGAACTGGGCTAAATGAGAGCTGAAATTCAGTCGAAAAGAACAGTGCCTAAGTGGTTTAAACTGAGTATGAGTAAGCTTTGTTCTTTCTGACTTAATTTTAGCTCATTTCAGTTCAGCTCAGTTCTATTCAATTATTTATTTCAGTCTTAGTAACTGTGTATGATGTTTGAGTATTGTAGATATGTAATACATCTCAAATTCTAATTTCAAATAATCTTAAGTTAAAATAGTCTTAATTTAGGATTGTCTTAAATAAGACTTACTGGTAAAACATACCTCTATTAGAAATTAATAACTGTGATTACATAAAGGTATGTCAATCAGACACTCACTAATCAAGCCATATTGTTATTAACTGAGCGAGATAGCTAAAATAAACCTTTCACCTTTATTAATGGAATGTATTAGCACTAATACGCAAAAGTCCTGATGTGCTCTTCTCTCTACCATATTTGCGATTATATTTACTAATCAAACTCTACTGATTGAGGCTACATGTATAAAGCTACATTAATATTTTCTTATTGTGATTTTTTTCACTTCGTAATAATTATAGTTCCTTATATGACAACCCATTTTTTGTGTAAAAAATTTTCTTTTATTGATAGTAATTAATCAGTATTTTTTTATATTGAAAAGGATATTTTATCAATGTGATACTGTCTAATTCTAAAATTTGTGTATATATAATAAATACCAATAATTAACAAACATATATGACAAAGGTGTAAAATTAACGTAAGCTACCTTTTTAAAATACATGATTGGTCATACATTGGATGGGATTTGCAATATTAGCAGGTTATTTGCAGTGGCGGATCCAGAAAATAAATTTTATGGGGTCCTTTTTGTATTTATTATATATTGGAAAAAAAAAAAAATTAAAACAATTTTTTATTTATAAATATGAGAACTTGCAAAGCTTATAAAAGGCGAAAATGAAGTAGAGACTAAACATATAATTCGAATCGTTAACCGCGTGTGTTAAAGATCGTTATCTTTATTACTTCCTTGAATTGTTAATGCTATTGTTGGATTAAATCTAGACGCTTGGCTTAGATTATTCAATAGTTAGGGTCTTCTAATATCGCGTTTCGAGTTAGTTGACTAAACTTAAGAGGAAGGGGAAACTTGTATTTCCACAATAAAGTGCTTGATAGTAATTGAGTTAAAGACAATCGATGACCAATTAGTCTGTTGATAGTGGATGTTTGTTGACCCAAGACCTTTAACTATCTGAATTAATCATCTTTATTATTTTGTCTTGTTAGTCATTAGCTTATTCAATCAACAAAACCTCCCCTATTATTGTTACTTTTACTATTTACTTTATACACATTAATTACAACGTCTTCCCTGTGGATTCGACACCCGACTTACCTCTACTATATAATTAAGGGAACAAGACTTTATTATTTATTTTTGGGAGCATATGATTTCGGCTCACCACTTAACTTCTAGAAAGATAAACTAGAAGGTACACAGACGTGTTAGGAAAAAATGGAGAAGCTTAACTTAACCTTCAGGGAAATGAAATGTAAAAATTCTAAGGAGATAAATCAGGAGGTACGCAGAGGAGAGTTTTATTGATGTTTTGAGATTGTTTTTGCTGGGGTTGATGCCGGGTCATCGATCCGTATGAGAGCGTTCTACTTTTATTTGACATGCAGCTTGTTGAGACCTTACATTTACGCAGTATATCGATGGAGAACGGAGAATTAAATAACACTAGTTTTAAATCCGTCCAAAAAATGCATGGGTTGGCAATCGCTATCATTATAGCTATAATAAATGAGGGTGATTAAACTTGCAATGCTGTGACAATATAAATAGTCCACAATTAAATATTGGTTGTACATATAATTTAAGTTACTAATAACTACAATACGATGCAAATTATCTTACAAATAGGAAATAGCCTTCTTTTGTTTATTGTCATCGCAAAAGAAACAGCAATAGGAAATTGGCTTCTTTTGAAGCAGATTGAAAATTTACTAGAATTTGAAAGCGTAAGTATAATGCGGGCAATATGCACTCTCCACCTTTATAGCTACCAGTCAAAACTATAAACCTAATTATGTAGAGGAGAGCTTTATTGATGTTTTGAAAATGTTTTTCTTGGGGCTGATACTAGGTCATCGATCCGTGTGAAGGTGCGCTACCTTCTCACATACAAGGTAGACTCTACACTATAGAGAGATGAGAATTGTGTAGAATTTACATCATTCATGTCAAAGAGTAGCGCTAAAACAACATCCTATAATTAAGTAGATTGTATCGTATACAAAACCAAAGATTTACCATTATTTGACGAAATCTTACTAGAATAATTGATCTCATTATTAAAGTTACACACTAGATATCATCATATTATTTATTTTTATTCTTCAACAAAATATTAATCATGAAATTCAACATTAATTTTATCAGGGAGTTCTGATGGCATGAAAGCAAGGTGGACAAGAAGTAAAAGAAGTATAACTGGGACAAAAAGGACGTATGACGGTGGCGGTGGCGGAACCTCCGATAAAATGAGAGGTGTCACCAACATAAAGACCGCCAATGCCACCAAAAACATGATTGAACCTCTACCCAAGTACAAGGTGTTGTTATTGTTGTTTTTGTTATTTATAGTCATTTGATTTTTGAAATAACACTTAAATTGTAGTTTTTCACTAGTAATTTTTTTCTATAGGCTTAGTAATAATGTACTTAAACTAAAGCTTAGTGAAAATGATATGAGTCACTATTTACATGAGAAAATGAAATGGTTTTATATAGACAAGATAGGGGTGCATGGATTGTACAGGATAACAAATATTTAATTAAAGAAAAAGAAGTTATACATGAAGTAGAAAAAGGTTGGATCTTGTGTCTTAGTCACATGTTTCATACTTTGTTACAATAGATACAATCACTAAATCGGTAGTTTGTTTGTTCCAATTATTTGTTTAATTTTGATTGAAATATCCCTCGCAATTAATATAAACAGTAAACAAATGACTGAGGGAAAAAAGAGTCATCGTTAGTTTGTTGATTTTATTTCTATAATGTGCTAAAATTGAAGAAACGGGACAAAGGACAATTGAGATGCCAAATTGGATACGGAATCCTCATTGTATCTATAAAACAATTATGCGAAATATGGATACAATATACTTAAAATTTACGAGCATAATTTTGAAAAGAGTGATAAAACGACAAACAAAATTTGTCGATTGTGTATATATGTTAATAAGTTGTCGTGTGTACAATATCTTTCATCCAATTAATAAGTTATCGTGTATACAAATCGTCGTGTATATATACTTTAATTAAGATATATAATTAACGAATATTGTCATTTCTTCAAAAAAAAATATTTGTGTCAATATGAAAAATAGCCACAAATAGCCATCTTTTATCCCCATTATATGCTAAGAACAAAGGTAAACAAATATTTAGGAGAACGAAATTATACTCTGTATCCTATAACTGAGTATTAATGAAATTTGAATTGTGTGTGTGTGTGTGTGTGTGTGTGTGTGTGTGTGTGTGTGTGTGTGTGTGTGTGTGTGTGTGTGTGTGTGTGTGTGTGTGTGTGTGTGTGTGTGTGTGTGTGTGTGTGTGTTTGGTAAATAGTATATTGGTAAATTTTCAGCATATTCAAGTCTTTAAGCATGTTTGACTAGTCAATCTACTAATTTACGTGTTTGGTAAATGACATATTGAAACACTAGATTAAGCTTTAATCTACTGTTTTCCAATATGCTGTTCCACTCAGCATATTCACATTAGTAAATTGGGCAATTGAATCTGTCAACCATTTTCATATAAATACAACAATTTATTAAACTAAATCCGCTAATTACCAAACACGTCTATTAAATCTGTTAATTGAAACATACTAGTCAAACCTGTCAAATCAATCTGTCATTTATAATCTACTTGACCAACCTACTTCTAATATTATTAATTTACTAAGTACCAAACAGGGCCGTGATCTTTTACTTAAAAAAAAACTTCTTATTACCAAATATTGTTATATTTTCACCCAAAAACACTTATTGGAAGCTTCCTCTCGTGCCTCTTTTTCCTTTCCTCCCTATTTTTGTGTCTCGATAGATTGGATAAAAGGTATCACATTTAAAGTTTTATGGTAGATCGACTCACACTCACTATTGTCAGTTTCACTTTGTTATCCATGAGAGCGGATTCTCTGTTTCATTTGATATTTCATCTTTTGTCCATTTATCCTTTCTTATGACACATCATTAACTTAATAAAAATAATTACTATTTTTATTATGTGACTGGTGATGTATTGAAGGATAAAGGCGATGGGACATGAGATAGGACACAAAAGTGAAACAGAGGATCTCAACTCACTATCTATTTAAATATTGTCAATAATAAAAAATAAAAAATTTGGTATGTCCAATATTCTTGATCCAAACTCGACCCGAATAACTGATTACCAACTTTAAATTTTTAATAAATCACATGTACATGAAGATATAGGTTATTATGCAAAAACTTGTTCATCCATCTAGCAATTGTACTATAAAGAGTATGTTGAGGTATAATAACATGGAAAGTTCTAACGTCCTCCTTATACTTAAAGGTAATCTACCAAATGAAACATTGCTTGATAATTGCGATGATTATGCCTTCATAAAGAGAGTGAATAGCATTCGACAAGAACCCTAATTACTAATAAGCTTTTCAATTTTTTCATTAGAAGTTGACAAAAGACCTTCTCAAATCAAAGGATTTAAATAAAAATCACACTATTTTCGAAGTTTTATGTCATAATCTATAAATATTGAATTAACTTCAACATACTATGAATTAGTCTCTTGTAAAACCGTTAATTACAACGCGTACACGATTTTAGTTATTATACACCTCATTTAATAATAGTAATAATAAACGAGATACATAAACAGTTACTCCGTGCTTCATAAGACACATACGAGTCTTATTTGAGAATTTATACAACATGATCTACATTTAATTCCTCCTCTTCTAGTTTCAAAAAATGGGAATATTGTTTGTGATATCTGCAAATCTGCAATAGCATGCCTAGCAGCTCTGCTCACCAAATCAAATGTGAAACTACCACCAGGACCTAGAGGTGTGTCCATAATCACCAGACTTCTATGGCTTCAGAAATCAACCACGGAAACAGCAGAACCCATACAAAAATGCTCAAAATCCGGCTCAATCATCACCGGTCCAGTGGTAATGGGAACTACCATCATATCCAGTTATTCCTTGGCTTATAAGGCCCTAATTTATTTGCAGACAGGCCTAAGCCTCTTCCCGCAGAAAGATCCTCGCCAGCAACCAACATAACATCAGCTTAGACAAGTATGGCTGTACCTGGCGCATTCTACGCTGCAATTTGATTTCATAAATCCTCAATCTTTCCAAGGACCGAGGAGTTTAGCCATGCTCGCAAATGGGCTCATAACATCCTTCTCTGCCGCTTCAAGGCTAGTTCAGCATCAAATACTCGGGCCGTTAAAAATGATAGGCCATTTTTGGTTTCCTATGTTTAGCTTGCTCATTGGGATTTGTTTTGGAGATATGGAAGGTAATCAAAAATTAGAGAAATCAGCAGAGTTCAGCAGATTGGCATCATTAAAACACTTCCAAATCCTTGATAGTTGGACTGAACTCAACAACTTGAAGAAGAAACAGCACGAAGTGTTGATTCCTCTTGAAAGTTAGTAATAGAGAGAGAAAGCTAAATAATGAAGAAATAGTGGCAGCTTGTTCTGAGTTCTGAGTTCCTAGACACAGGAACTAACTAAAACCATCTCGACATTTCTGCAATGGATTATGGCCAATCTGGTTATGTATCCCCACATCCAGGCAAAGCTTTTCCAATAAATTAAAAGCGTAAATGGAGGTGGTGAAGAAATTGGACAAAATGATGGTCCAAAAAGACGTACCTCAAGGCAGTTGTACTAAAGGGACCGAGTCGACACCTTCCAGCATACTTTCTAGTGCCACGTGCCGTCACCCAAAGAGGTGGAATTGGGAGGATATGTGATCCCCAAAGTCGCAAACATCAATTTCTCAGTGGTGGAAATGGGCTGGGATCCGAACATGTGGATGGATCAAATGGAATTCCTGCCTGAGAGATTCCTACCAGTATCAGGTGACAGAGTTTGATATCCCAGGAAGTCACAAAATCAAGATGACGGATATGCAGTGGACTCATCAGGAGAGCAAGAGAAGCATGGTAATAAAAACAACCAGGCAACCCTTTGGTTCACTTGTACAGTTGTACCTTTCCTTTCCGTCTATCCATTATCAACAAATCTCAAGTCTTTTAACTCCCAACCATTAAACAATATCTCTATATGTCCCTCTTAATTGCGTGTCAAAACATTGCCATGTCCATATAAGAACAGCTTGTATCCCGAAAAACCATCTCACTTTACCTACCAAAAGTATAGAACTCCAGACAGCTTTAAAATACAAGCGAAGAGGGTTTCAGAAGTGTAAACAACCTATTCGCTCACAACGAATATCTGGTTTTCTAAAGAACCTGGTAACATTTCCAAGTACGCCCAACACTAACAGTCTGCATCTTTCTATAATGATTCTGTTTGCGCAATGAACATAATACTGCAATTGTAAATTAGCAATTACAGTATGCTTAACCGATGCTGACTTATTATCGATAGTATAACAAACAAACTCAAATAACACACCTCTAGCATGCCAGTGAATAAAAAACAGCCACAAATTCAATTGATCAACACAAATGTAAAAGGGAAACAAGCGGAAACAGTATGACAAAGTTAAGAATTACTATCTACACAGTTTCACACAGCTAACCAACAGTTTAAATGATCGAAAACAAATATCAAAACTCAACTGACAGCAACCAATGCAATCAATTGCGGCCTAAAGGAAGAGATCTACAAGAGTAAGTCTCCTTAAATTCCGACTTCCTAGACGAAGTAAAAATCGAGGCATAAACTTCCTTATTAGCATGAGCAGGTGCATTATCAACAGCTTTAAATCTCTTACTCGAATTCCCATTATTATTTTCGCCATCTTTCTTCTTTTTCTTCTTAGGTTTCGCCTTACTCCGTTGCTCCTCCTCAACAATGTCCCTCATAGCCGCCACCTCCTCGTCCGAACCATTAATAACAATCTTATCAGGATAACAATCACTAAACTCCGAATGACAAACTAAACACGACAACGATTTAATCTCCTTCAGCGCTTTAACACTAAGCACATGTCCACATTTCGTCAACACTATAAATTTATACTTTCCATTAAACTCCAACCCAGTAATCGGACACTGAAACCTCGGCGAACCCGAATCGCTTTCCTCAACTGATAAATGAATCGTAATCATATCCTTAAGCCCCTTAATATGCCGAAATCCGTCAGGCAAATTCCGAGCTAGTAGAGCCTTCACCAGAGCTTCCTTATTGAACACGTTACCTAATCGATCGACGACACAAGGCGGTTTCAACGGCTCGTAGCTTAACGCACAGGTGGTCCACTTCGACACGCGCTTCTCATTGGGGTCCCCCTTGTCGGGTTTCTTCTCGGCGTACATATTGAGGTAACAGTCGCGAGATTCGGCGCCGGTTGCTCCGCCATCGCCGCCTCCTCCAGCGGCTTTGACGTGGGCTGTGAGGGTTGACCATGGGCGGAGATTTAGGGTTTGGACGGTGGCGGAATCGGGTAGGGTTTTGCCGTTGAAGGAAAAGAAGACGGTGTCGTTTTGAAGGGAATTGGGGAATATGGTGGATTTGAGATCGGAGATTGTTTGATTTAAGGTTAGGGTTAGGGTTTGGATTTGGGATTGAGGATGGAGGAAGGGTGATCGAAGGAAGATTTGGAGGGGTGATTGAATTGATTTGGGGGAATTCATTTTAGGGTTTTGGGGAATTGAGAAGGGGATTAATTTGGGGAAGGAAGAAAGCGAGGGTACGTTCTGTCCAATAAGTGGAAATTGGAAGCTTAATTTATATGGAGTTATGGTGTTAATTGACGGTTTTGGAAGTGTGTTCTTGTGTATTTTAAACCAGTTACATAGGATACTTGGTTTCTCTTTGGTAAATGGCATATTGGCCAAATTTCAGCATATTGGAGAGATTTAGCATGTTTGACTTACGAATATGCTATGTAGAGCGTTTGGTTAATGACATATTGAAATAGCATATTGGGGTCCAATATCTTTATTTTGCAATATCTTTCTCCTACTAAAGATATTAGGTTAGCGGATTGGAATGAAAAAATATTGTCATATTTACCCCCTTAAAAAATATTACCTTTCCTTTTATATATTTAATAAATAATTTATTCATATCCTTATTTGTGATTTTATAAAGAATCTAAACAATCTGTTAATCTAAAACTATCAATTACCAAACACCTCTAAAACAATTCTGCTAAATAAATCTGCTAGTCAAATCTGCTAAATCATTATGCTAGTCAAATCTGCTTTCTAAATCTGCTTCTGCTAATATTAATCCGCTGTTTACCAAACAGGGCCTTGGATCAAGATACAATTAGCTTTGGAATATAGGAAGCATGTGGTTCAGTTATATGGTGTGCCAAAGGACATAATGTCAGATCGAGATGCGAGGTTTATATCACGGTTTTGACAAGATGTGACACCCTCATACTCCAAGTGTCTTACCAAGACCACTTAAGGTATGGAAACGTCACCATCTCGGTTACCCGAGTTAATGATAATCATAAGACAATAATGAAACATACTTAAAAGTAGAATACGGTTTAAACGATTACATGACAAATCCAAACTGTTAAACTGAAATACAATGTACTCAAAATGGTCTACTGGTAAATCTATCAAAACTATAAAACATCGTCTGACACAGCGGAAGACTCTTCTAACTGCCACGTGATGACTCATCCCAGCTATCCCATAGGTGTCATATCATACCTGCTCACCATCCCCGAATGGATCACCACAATTTTTAAAACAAACAACGGGGCAGTACTAATTACACAACACAAAGCCACAATGAAACAAATGCCAAAACAGCTCAATCAACACAACAATTCTCCAGTCTCCATAACCAATCTCCAAAAAATTGACTACACACTACTAAAGTGTGTAGTCCTGCCAGAGCACCCATCGCAACAAGTAATCCACACCGCCAGTGGGGGACCGCAACCGTACCCACCAAATCCCCGCTCATCAACCACTGAGCGATAAACCCAAGTGTCCTTAATGTGCACATCCCCTCCTGTGACGGGTTCCACAGAGGACGAACCAAGGGCATGAAGCCACTCCCGCAAGTGACTCCAGTCAGCCAGGGACGCGACCCAAAGATCACAGACAGATACAAACCAATCAACAATATGAAATCAACAACCGTCTAACAACTTAACAACACAATCAACCTTTAATCACAACAACCATCATCACACATTATGTAACTAATACTAAGTAGGGAAACCCTACCTGGAAAGCAACACGAAATCAGACGATCAAGCAGTTGACTCAGAATCTCTCCTCAACACCCTCCTCCTATACATACATACATATTATTACTACCATAACTACATAACCACCGAAACCCCCAAATCACCCAATTAGGGTTTAATCAACATTAACCAAACGATATAAAAATGATATGTAAGACTTACCCTCGACGCAAGGATCATGAATATGTAAAGAACAACGAAAACCGACACTCCTAGCTCCGGAATTTGCTAATATAATGCGATGAGGGTGAAGCAACGTAACTTTAATATACTCTTTGTGTGATTTAGGTTATGAAAAGTGTTTTAAGGAAAAACTGACGAAACAATATATACCAATGCGCATTATTAACAAACCCGTCGCAAATCACCCGTTAACCGACTTACTCGATCGAGTACCCTACAGGCAGACTACTGTTTTGCGTAAAACCAAACTTACTCGACAGAGTAAGCCCCACTCGATAGAGTACCCCAAGACACATAAAACCGTAGTATTACAGTCTTCCCTCCTTAAAAAGAACTTCGTCCCCGAAGTTCAAACCACAACCAAAACAAAAACACACCAATATCCTCCCGACACAACAACATAAACAAATCTCGACATAAAACTCCAAAACATACTTCCCAAACCAAACTCAACCCGACTCAAAACAACTACTAACTATATCAAAACCAACATAAAACATGTAAAAACTCAATGCGACCATCTCCTACCCCCCTAAAAAAACAAGGTTACGTCCCCGTAACCATACATACCTGATCAAAAAGATACGGGTACCATTCCCTCACAGCCTCTTCCGCCTCCCATGTAGCCTCCTCAACCTCATGGTTAGACCAAAGAACCTTAAGCAACACTATCTCACCATGTCTAGTTTTCCTAACCTTTCGATCAAGAATCTGTTTAGGCACCTCAAGATAAGACAAAGACTCATCCATCTCTATGTTTTCTACCTCTAACACATGTGACGGATCACTAACATACTTCCGCAGCTGAGATACATGAAACACATTATGCACCCTATCCAAAGCAGACGGTAAAGCCAACCGATAAGCAACCTCACCCACACGATCTAAGATCTCATACGGTCCTATGAACTTCTGGCTCAGCTTCCCTTTCTTACCAAATCTCATGACCCCACGCATAGGAGACACTTTCAAAAGAACCTTGTCCCCAACCTGAAACTCTATATCCCGTTGATGTAGATCTGCATAACTCTTTTGTAGATCCTGGGCCGCTCTCATTCTCTGTCTGATCAGCTTAATCTGTTCCACCATCTCATGCACCATCTCTGGCCCTAAAACCACTGCCTCAGCACTATCGTCCCAACAAATCGGACTCCTACACCTCCTCCCATATAAAGCCTCAAATGGCGCCATGCCAATACTGGTGTGATAGCTGTTGTTGTAGGAAAACTCAATCAAATCCAACCTCTGCTCCCATCTACCACCAAAATCCATAACACAAGCTCGCAACATATCCTTTAAAGTCTTGATGGTCCTCTCCGTCTGACCATCTATCCTTAGGCCTCAGCAGTCGAACCACGTTTTTGCGATAAGTCATAGTTAACCGTGTCTTAGTCCAAGTATCTTTCATTGGCACAAAATGAGCTGACTTAGTCAGTCGGTCCACTATAACCCATATCATGTTGTTACCCTGTTGACTTTTCGGTAAACCCACGATAAAAACCATAGAAATGGACTCCCATTTTTACTCAGGTACCTCAAGAGACTGAATCTTACCTTGTTGTCGTCGCTGCTCCCCTTTCACTCTCTGACACGTCAAACAACGAGCCACGAACTCAGCTGTTTCTTTCTTCATCCCAGGCCACCAGAAAGTCTTCTTCAAATCTTTGTATAGCTTGTCACCGCCTGGATGTACCGAGTATAGTGTGCAATGAGCATCTCTCGTAATTATCTTTTTCAACTCCTCATCATTAGGAACACACCACCTCCCATCAGACCTCACACTACCATCTGTATGAATAGAGAATCTAGACACTGTCCCCTTCTCTACTCCAGCTCTCCACTCCTCAATCTTGGGATCCAACTCCTGTTTACCGCAAATATCATCATAAAGGTCTGGTTCCACTGTCAAATCCCCCATAGCATCCCATTTATGGATCATATGTATCCCAAACATCCTCACCTCATCTCTCAACCTCATCAAAGATATAACTGTGCATAGAGAATGCACACTCTTCCTGCTCAAGGCATATGCAACCACATTGGCTTTCCCTTCATGGTAGATGATGTCTATGTCATAATCACCAATCAGCTCCATCCACCTCCTCTGTCTCATGTTCAACTCCTTTTGAGTGAAGATGTACTTGAGACTCTTGTGATCTGAAAACACCTTAAAGGTCGCCCCATATAGGTAATGCCTCCAAATCTTGAGAGCAAACATAATTGCACCCAACTCTATATCATGTGTAGGGTAGTTCTCCTCATAAGGCTTTAATTGCCTAGAAGCATAGACAATTACTTTCCCATTCTGCATCAACACACAACCCAACCCATTCTTTGAATCATCTGTATACACCTCAAAATTCTCACTCCCTTCAGGCAATGCTAAGATTGGAGCTGTGGTCAGACGCTCCTTTAATATCTGGAACGCCGTCTCATAACTGTCATCCCAATGAAACATGTTCTCTTTCCTCATCAAAGCTGTCATAGGTCTAGCTATCTTAGAGAAATCCTTAACGAACCGTCGATAATACCCTGCTAAATCCAAGAAACTCTTGATCTCTGCCACATTCTTTGGTGCTTCCCACTTGGTAACCGCTTCAATCTTTGCAGGATCCACAGCTACCCCTTTCTTTGAAATCACATGCCCTGGAAAAGCAACCTCCTCTAACCAGAACTCACACTTGGATAACTTTTCATACAACTGATGTTCTCTCAAGGTTTGCAACACAATTCTCAAATAATGCTCCTCATGCTCCTCTTTAGTCTTAGAAAAGACTAAGATATCATCTATAAAAACCACCACAAACCGATCTAAGAACTGACTGAAAACCCGGTTCATCAAATCCATAAACACGGCAGGTGCATTAGATAACCCAAACGGCATCACCACATACTCATAATGATCATACCTCGATGTAAAAGCTGTCTTTGGTATGTCCTCTTCCCTAATCTTCACCTGATAGTAACCCGACCTCAAATCAATCTTAGAAAATACTGCTGCACCGCTCAACTGATCAAACAAATCATTTATCCTTGGCAAAGGATACTTGTTATTTACCGTTACTATGTGAGTAGTATGTTCAGCTCCCTATAGTCGATGCACAACCTCAAGCTCCATCTTTCTTCTTCACAAACAAAACTGGTGCTCCCCACGGTGATACACTAGGTCTAATGTATCCCTTCTCAATCAGATCATCCAACTGCTTTCTTAACTCCTCCAACTTCTTAGGACCCATACGGTACGGTGCCTTAGAGATTGGCCCCGTCCCCGGTTTCAGCTCAACACTGAAATCTATCTCCCTCTTCGGTGGCAACCCCGGAATATCCTCTGGAAAAACATCTGGGAACTTTCCCACCACTGGTATCTGCTCAACTGTCGGACCCTCCACTCTATGATCCCTCACATGGCACAAGATCAAGGGGCACCCCTTTCTCAAATAGGACTTCAAGGTCACTGCTGCAATCAACTTAACTTTGGGTTTGGCGATAAGACACACTAATCCCCTTAGGACCTCTCAAAGAAACTCTATTTTGATGGCAATCTATCTTAGCCTTGTACTTTCCCAACCAATCCATCCCAACTATCATCTCAAAATCATCTAAAAGAAACTCTAGCAAGTCCACAGGTAGATCCACCTGCCCAACTATCATAGACCAGGGGCGGACCCATGTATGTCTAAGGTGTGGCAATTGCTACACCAAAGCCAAAAAAAAATTAAGAGAAAACTAAACTTTGCTACACCATTAAATTTTTACTAACCTATCATTAATTATCCTATTTGTGTCTCCCTAAACCATCCGTATTTTCTTCTTAATATTTACTCCTTTAACATTAATACAATTTCCATAGCACATTAAAAACTAGTTTTAACGTAGTTTTTTTTCATAAACTTTATTATAGCACATTAATTAATTTCAATGTAGTTTTTTTTCCATTAACTTTATTGTGTGTGTTCAAAGTTTGATTCATCTTTACTTTTTTTTTTTTCCTTTTGAAGTAATCTTTACTTTATTTTTAGCAACGTGGTATAGGTTAAAGACCACTAATAATTTTTTATAGTATTAAATTGAAGGGTTTATAAATAGGTGTAGGGGCGAACAAAACCGTATAAGAGTAATAAGGCTTAGTAATTAGCATATTCTATATTTTTTTTTTAATATTTTTTCTTTTTAAAAAATAGAACTGTATCGAAAATTGATGTATGCGGTTTTAAATTTTACCGATACATATCCGATACGTTTTTAATATAAATCGGATACGCTTTTTTTTATATAAACCGTATAGTTTACACTAAAATTCATATAAGATATACGTAAAATTCGTATAATTGAAATCGTATATCATATCGTATAAGTATAGTAAAACCGTATTGTATATTATTACTCTCCCTTAGCTTATATAGGCGATATCATAAATTTAGACCGATAAAAAAAATGTTTTGTGTAGTGTATATTTTTGCTACACCAAATTCCAAACTCTGGGTTCGCCCCTGTCATAGACACACCTTTATACAACCGCCCACAAGATACAAACTCACCCGAAGGTATAAAATCTTCCTCTCTTACAGACTCATACTCACTCAAGCCCAACCGTTTAACATGACTCGATGATACAAACGACTGTGACGCTCCAGAATCAAACAAAACAAAGATAAAAACTCCATTAACAAGAAATGTACCGGTGATAATGTGAGCATCATCCTCAGCTGCTTTCTTCTCCATCATAAACAGCTTGCCACTGGTCTTCTGCCCACCTCCATGGACAGTACTAGCTGAGGTAGTCGGTTTAGCAGCCGACCCTCGGTTGTTGTTGGTGCTCGTAGTCGGTCTCTGATAAGAATTACCGCCATTGCGGTTAGCCCCACCGTTGTTGCTCTGACCTCCCCTGTTGTTCCATGACTCAGCCGACCTGTTACTAGCATAACTCTGTGTAGGACACTGTGATAAAATCCCCTGTGACGGTCTCTGGAAACCCCCACTCACCGCACTGGTGCACTCATATCTCTTATGGCCCACACCGCCACAATTATAACAGGTCATACCCCAAATACCACCACCACCACCACGTCCACGCCCGTATGTAGCCCCAATACTAAACCCCGAGCCCGATGAATATGCTCTCACCTGATTATGGTTACTCTTCTTGTAGCTGGACTGACCACCACCCTCGCTCTCCGCTTTTCTCTTCTCAGCACCCCTATCCTTGGTCATCTCAACCAACCTCTCAGCCCTCCCAGCTCGCTCATAGACCTCCTTCACATCTGTAAGAACTCCCACCGGTAGCTTCTCCATAATCTTGGGGGTCAACCCCTTCTCAAATCTCAGAGCCAAGTTCCCCTCACTCAGCCCCATGTCCTTAGCATATCTGGACTTCTCATTAAACTTGCGGTAGTACTCATCTACCACCATCTCTGATGTCATCTTAAAATCATCAAATTCTTTCCTCAGCTTACTACGGACGTGCTCTGGCACAAACTCACACCTCATAGCTTCCTGAACTCATCCCAAGGTATTGCAGGTAGCCCCCGCTTAAATCTCTCGAGCACTCAACTTAACCTTATCCCCACCACTCACCGGCAGCTTCCCTCAAGTAGAACGCAGCTTGTTCCACTTTCAACTCCTCCGAGCAATGAACTAACTCGAGGATATTCTACATCTCTCTGTGCCAATTATCCAGCAGAATTGGCGCCCCAGACCCCTTATACTCCTTAGGGTTGAACCTAGCTATGTGAATGCTGATTTTGGAGTGATCAACATCCTTATCCTTTCCCACTCTTTTCAAAGCTTCTGTGAGAGCATCTTGGTGCTCTAACATCTTTACTACATCATCCACGGTCATACTCTCAGTTCTAGCATACAAGGCGGTTCTTTTCGGCGACATCTTGTAACTATATAATAAAAGGTAGACATAAACACATATCCGACATCTCAAACATGCATACGACCTGTATAAAACCCACTCGATTGAGCCCTTAAACCTACTCGATCGAGTTGAGGTCACTCGATCGAGTTGCCCCCTCTACTCGATCGAGTACCTCGACTCCAGCACCCGACCAGAAAGTTGCTAAAAACACACTCGATCGAGCTGACTGTCCACTCGATCGAGCTGACCCCACTCGATCGAGTGCCCCCTCCTACTCGATCGAGCACCCAAAAACTCACTTATGCCCAGAAAATGTAAAGCTACTTACTCGATCGAGTTAGAACCACTCGATCGAGCCTCTCACCTACTCGATCGAGTGCCCCCCACTCGATCGAGTCATGCAGACTCGTATAACTACCCGCATGTTCATATTTTCTTTCCCAACTTTCTATACTGCCAACATAACGACAACAACAATACATATATATATGCAACTCTTTATATACTCAAACAAAACAACTTTACTTCCGTATTTTTAACATACCACATTATAAATCAAACATCATGCCTTCATTCATCCAACATACAAATCAGATAATCATCATCTTTTATTCCATACCTCCTATTCTCCACATTCATGCATCCATCGATTCACACCACATGTATTATATAGATATACAAACAAGAAGATAAAACATAACGATCCCGACACGTACCCCATGTGACCGGTTCAAAATTGTAGGGCGAGTTCGCGACTTTAGGACGTCTCCCAAGCCTTTGCGCATTAACTCCTACAACTTCTACTCCGGGTTCATTTTAGTTTGACTCCCTATGTTCATTAGGTTCATTGGTTACAGGTTTCAGGATCGTCGCTCTGATACCACTTTGTGACACCTCCATACTCCAAGTGCCTTACCAGGACCACTTAAGGTATGAAAACGTCACCATCTCGGTTACCCGAGTCAATGATAATCATAAGACAATAATGAAACATACTTAAAATTAGAATACGGTTTAAACGATTACATGACAAATCAAAAACTGTTAAGCTGAAATACAATGTACTCAAAATGGTCTACTGGTAAATCTATCAAAACTATAAAACATCGTCTGACACAGAATAAGACTCTTCTAACTGCCACGTGATGACTCATCCCAGCTATCCCATAGGCGTCATATCATACCTGCTCAATAACTGCTCACTATCCCCGAATGGATCACCACAGTTTTTAAAACAAACAACGGGGTCAGTACTAATTACACAACACAAAGCCACAATGAAACAAATGCCAATACAACTCAATCAACACAACAATTCTCCAGTCTCCATAACCAATCTCCACACAACTGACTACACACTAAAGTGTGTAGTCCTGCCAGAGTACCCATCGCAACAAGTACTCAACACCACCAGTAGGGGACCGCAGCCGTACCCACCAAATCCCCGCTCATCAACCACTGAGCGATAAACCTAAGTTTCCTTAATGTGCACATCCCCTCCTGTGGCGGGTTCCACATAGGGCGAACCAAGGTCGTGAAGGCACTCCCGCAAGTAACTCCATTCAGCCAGGGACACGCCCCGAAGATCACAGACAGATACAAACCAATCAACAATATGAAATCAACAACCGTCTAACAACACAATCAACCTTTAATCACAACACTACTACAGATACAACCTATAACAACGGTCAAAAACCGTTGTTATATAAAAAAGCGGACGTTGTTAAAGCGTCCGTTGTAAAAGGTTTTAACAACGGTTGGTTTTCTTAAGGAAACCGTTGTGAAAAATATTAACAACGGTTTTAAGTATAAAAACCCGTTGTGGAAAGTGTGACTCAATTTTGGGGGGAAAGTTATAACAACGGGTTGTTTGTAAATAACCGTTGTTGTTTGTTCTTAAAAAAAAATAAAAAAAAATTAAATATTACTAGCTATAAATATTAAAGCATCCTTTATTAACATATTAAAGCATCCTTTACTAACATTCATTAATTGAAACAACATGGCAATGAACCCTAATTTTATCAACAACGAAGAATGGCTTACACAAACGATTGAAGATGATGGGAAGGTTCTCGCCGGGCTTCCCGCCGATCAACACCCATTAATCAAAGCATCCCTTGAACATCAACGGAATTATTGGATTAAGAGGCGTGAAGCAGTCCGGCTTGTCAACAAAGCCTCATCATCATCATCATCATCATCTTCATACCCTCGTCCACTGTTACTCGCAACTTGGCTGACCATAGATATGTTGAGTTGTACTCTTCCAACCTTATCTCCACATGCAAGTCGTGTCCTTGCATATATTCAATCTGTTATTGCAAAATATGAAGCCAATGACCAGGAAGTTAGCGGTATACCAGAGTGGCGTGATTGGTGGCAGGTTGAGAAGCGCTTTTTACGCTTAACCGGGGTTGTTCCGGCTTATTATACATCTTTTGATTTCGATAATTCTTTGTAATGTATTTGGTTTAAAATTAAATGAAATGATCATTTTGAAAGTGTTGAGTTATGCTTGTTTGATTTGCTTCCATTTTTTCAACTCCATAGATCTATCAGTCATCATCAAGATCGATTATGGCCCAACTTCCTAACATATATGGCACAACTTCCAAACATATATATTAATTAAAAAACAACTCAACCCACACATTAGTATAAATACATTGCATTATCTCAACTAACATGCATTTCCATTATCTCAATATATTCTCCAAACCCTAATTGCTAAAACATGCTCGATCCGTCTTTGAAGGACGCCAAAGAAGATGGAAATGAAATAATTAGAAACACATACATGAAAATGAAATAATTAGCAGATCTTTGAACGGAACCTAATGGTCGATAAAAACACATACATTGAAATGAAATAATTAGAACAATAAAATAATGACGATGAAACAAACCTGATAATTACAGAACGTACGTAAAGAGACGATGAAATCAACAAAGTGTGGCGAGAAGATAAAGCGCGATGAGAAAAGAGAAAGAGACGATGAGAAAGTGTGTGTTTTGTGTTTGTGTTTGGTTCTTCTTTGGGTTTGTGTTTGTGTATTAAGGTTTGTGTTTTGTGGCTGCAGCAGACTTGTGTTTGTGTGGTTTATAGTATGGAAGGTATTGACAACGGTTATTAAACAACAACCGTTGTGAAATATGTTTTAACAACGGTTATAAAAAACACCCGTTGTTAAATAAGTTTTAACAACGGGTTTCAAAAATAACCGTTGTGATTACTTTTCACTAACTTTGCGCCAAATTATTAACAACGGTTGTTCATGTGTGAACCGTTGTTAAAACGAATAACAACGGTTTTTATAACCATACCCGTTGTAATTGATTTTAGTAAAATTCGCGCCATACATTCTACAACGTCTATTGTGATTTTCGTGAATATTCGTTGTTAAAGGGGCGTTGTAGTTGCCTGGATTTGTAGTAGTGCAACAACCATCATCACACATTATGTAACTAATGCTGAGTAGGGAAATCCTACCTAGAAAGCAACACGAAATCAGACGATCAAGCAGCTGACTCAGAATCTCTCCTCAACAAACCCTCCTCTTATACATACATACATATTATTACTACCATAACTACATAACCACCAAAACCCCCTAATCACCCAATTAGGGTTTAACCAACATTAACCAAACGATATAAAAATGATATAAAAGACTTACCCTCGACGCAAGATCACGAATATGTAAAGAACAACGAAAACCGACACTCCTAGTTCCGGGATTTTCTAATAATGCGATGAGGATGAAGCAACGTAACTTTACTCTACTCCTTGTGTGATTTAGGTTATGAAAAGTGTTTTAAGGAAAAACTGACGAAACAATATATACCAATGCGCATTATTAACAAACCCGTCGCAAATCACCCGTTAACCGACTTACTCGATCGAGTAAGTCACTTACTCGATCAAGTGACCCTTACTCGATCGAGTGCCAAGCTTACTCGATCAAGAACCCTATAGACAGACTACTATTTTGCGTAAAACCAAACTTACTCGACAGAGTAAGCCCCCTCGATAGAGTACCCTAAGACACATAAAACCGTAGTATTACACAAGAGTTGCAGGATTTGATGGGAACGACCTTGAAGATGAGTCCATCTTTTCATCCCGCCACAGATCGTCAGACTTAGAGGACTATCAAGACTCTGGAAGATAAGTTGAGGGCTTGTGCCATGGAGTTTGGTGGAAGTTGGGAAGATAGGTTGGACTTGATTGAGTTTTCATACAACAACAGCTATCACACCAGCATTGGGATGGCAGTGTTTGAGGCTTTGTATGGCAGGAAGTGCAGGAGTCCGGTTTGTTGGGACGATAGTGCAGAGACAGTGGTTTTAGGACCACAGATGGTGCAGGATATGATTGAGCAAGTTCACATGATTCGCCAAAAGATGAAAGCAGCTCAAAATCGCCAGAAGAGTTACACGGATTTGCACCGCAGGGACATTGAGTTCGCAGTAGGAAACAAGACCCTTTTAAAAGTGTCACCTATACAAGGGGTGATGAGGTTCAGCAAGAAAGGGAAGTTGATCCAGAAGTTTATCGACCCTTATGAGATACTAAACCGCGTAGGTGAAGTAGCTTATAGGCTAGCTTTACCACCATCGCTTGATCGGGTCCACAACGTGTTTCATGTTTTGCAGCTTCGAAAGTATGTGAGTGATCTATCACATGTGCTTAGGTGGAGAACATAGAGTTAGACGAGTCTCTAACTTATGCAGAGGTTCCCAAGGAGATCTTCGACCGAAAAGTGCGCAAGACAAGGAACGGTGAGACCGTCTTACTAAAGGTAATTTGGACTAATCACAACGTGGAAGATGCCACATGAGAACCAGAAGAGTCTATGAGAGACCGTTTTCCTCACCTTTTTGATCAGGTATGTTTGGTTATGGGGACGTAACCGTTGTCTTTTAAGGGGGGTAAGAGAAGGTCGCATGCATGTTTTTGGATAGTTTGAGGTTAACATGGTTCTGTTGTTGGTATCATTGAGCTTGGGACGAGTTGTTTTTTTATGTATAGTTAGTGTTGTTGGTACCTTGGAGTAGTTGTTGTTGTTGTTGTGTTTAGAAGTTAGTGTGATGTTGGTTTGTTTTGTTTTGAGTATGGTAATATGAACTTCGGGGACGAAGTTCTTTTTAAAGAGGGAAGACTGTAATACCACGTTTTTCTAGTCATGTTACTCGGCCGAATAGGGCTTACTCGGCCGAGTAATGCGTCGTGTGTTTCTGGTCAGGCTACTGTCCTACTCTTGGTACCCACCGAGTAACCGGTCTGACGGGTTTTATTTCCGCGGTTTGATTAAGGATGATTAAAGCTTATATAAATCATGTTTTACAGTTTACTTTCACTTTTACCAAAACCTATTTCCATTCTACGCTTCTCTAATCATCCTTAATCACTCCTAAGGCATTTAATCGTTCGTGAGTCTTTCGTTCCTCTCTTTCGCGTCGGATTCGTCGGTAAGTCACTAGTTTCATATCTTTTGTTGAGAGTTGTCTTTTAGGGTTTCACCCTAATGTTGGATTTGGGGGAAGAGGTTTGTTTAGCATGATTGTGATTAGATTATTGTGCTTATGGTTAGGTGAAAGATTCTTCGAGGAACGTTTCTACCTTCCGTTGTATACTCGTGATTCGGATCAGTGATAAGGTAGGGTTTTCCTACTCAGTTGCCTATTTAATCGATTTAAGATGAATTATTGTGTTGATGGCATGATTGGTATCGTAATTGAAATTGTCTTTTTTGGTTGTTGGAATTGTTGTTGCTTGTCTATGTTTGTGAGGTGCGTCTTCGGCTAAGTGGAGTTATTTTCGTGAATGGCTTCACTCCCTTGATTCGCCCTGTGTGGTTCCCATCACAAAGGGGGATGTGCACATTAATGGACATGGTTTGTTGCTCGTTGCGATAAGAGGGGCTTAGGTGGGCATGGCTGTGGTCCCTCACTGGTGGTAAGGATTACCTGTCACGACGGGTAATCTGGCAGGGCTACACACTTAAGTGTGTAACCGGATATGTGATGTGATTGGAGTTGGAGAATGGTTTTACAGTTGTTTGCTTTGGTGGTTTCTTTGTGATTAACTTATCTTGATTATTCAGTTGACTGACGCCGTTTTGTTTTGTAAAACTATGGTGATCCATACGGGGATGGTGAGTAGATTGTGACAGGTGATGATTACATTTAGCTGCGGGGACAAGGATGGGATGTCATCACTTTGAGTCTAGCTTCCGTTGTCATGAGTTTAGATACTTTGTTTTGGATGTATTGAGATTTATATACTCTTGCTCTGGTTTTCAGTTGAGACGATGTATTCACTAAACTTTATGCTTTAATAATTGTTCTTGAATGGTTACTTTTGGTATACTTACCTCGGGCAACCGAGATGGTAGCATCTTCACATGCTAGGGTGGTCCTTGGTAAGGCACCTTGGTATGTGGGGGTGTTACAGTATGCGCCTGGGGGCGAGAACCACGGGGTTGACGGGTTGGAAAAACAACATCCGGATAGAGGCGTTTTAGGTCACCACAATCAGAGGCAACATGACCAAAGATATTACAGATGTGACATTGTCCTTTGTACAAGTTTTTGTAGGTGGATTGGGTGGTATTAGCTTAGGCTGATTATTGGTGGCGGGTTTTGGGAGATAGGATTGACGAGATTGATTGTTTTGATAGCGGCGTTGGTAATTGGAGCGATTTTGGTAATTGGGTCGATACGTGGCGGCATTGGCGGATGGAGAAAAGGTGACGGCGAGAGAAGCATGCTTGAGGCGAAGCTCATGTTGAATAAGCTTCTCGTGGAGAGACTCAAAGGAAATAGGGTTGTCCCTGACACGAACCGCTTTAATAACCGAGCGATATTTATCCTAATTAAGGCCATTGAGGATCTTGTTTGTAATATCGTCAACATTCATGGGATGTTCAAGTTGTGCAAGATCATCAGTACAAGCCTTAATCGGCATCATGTAATCAGTGCTAGACATGTCGTCAATGTGAGAAATATTCTCAAAACGGTCTTTGATTTGGAGCCGATGCCCACGGGATGAATTAGCTTAGCGAAGGTGCGGATGAGAGTTGACCACGCTTCATGGAACGTGGTATTGTTGACAATAATGAGGCCAGCGATAGGAGAGAAAAGGGTACCAGTAAGAGCACCAAGAACGAGTTGATCTTGGCGATACCAGGTTGAGTAAGCGGGGTTGGCAACGATGGTAGGGGAAGTGGCAGGGGCAACGGGTTCTTGGGTGATTGTTTGAGGTGGTTGCGAGTTGGTGCCATCAAGAAACGAGAATAGTTGAAGGTCGTTCATGATAGCTCGAATTTGAAAACGCCATTGACGGAAGGTCATTGTGTCCTTGAGTTGGATAAAATTCGAGAAATTGACAAGGGTAAGGGGGGAGTTCGGGTCAGCGGCATTAGCGAGTTGGAGTTGATGAGCCATTGGAAGGAGTAAGGTTGTGGACGAAAGGAGGAAGTATCGTGTATATGATTCAGAGCTCACAAGGGAAGCGTTTATCGGGTTGATCGTGAGGATCGTTAGACTCGTGATACCTTGTAAAGAATATGATGAATTGTTATAGTTTGTATTGATGATAAAAAGATACAAATGTACAAGTATATATAGTTACAAAGGGTAACAACTAATGCCTAGAGATTAGCTAACAAAATACACAAATATAGGATACACTTAGACTAACAATTAAAGAGCAAAATAAGGAGAATGTTAAGGCAGAGGACTCGAGCTAGGACTCGAGTTTGTTGGTGTTGTTGACTCAATCTTAGTAGATGATGTTGACTTGGTTTTATTCTTAATACAAATCAATATATATAACTAAAGGAGGTTTTTTTTTTCTAATTATACTATTAGCATTAGAATTAGGAGATAGTTAATTATTTACAATTTTTCTATTATACTTAGGAATATAATTTTCCTATTAGAAATGAGAATTAATTAATTATTTTAGAATTTTCCTATTAGAAATAGGAAATAAATTAACAATTTATTAAGGCTTATGTTTCCTAATTATACTATTATAATTAGGAGATAATAATTATTTAAAATTTTCTATTATAATTAGGAATATGATTTTCCTATTAGAAATGAGAATTAATTAATTTTACAATTTTATTATTTGAAACAAGAAATAAATTAATTATCTACAATTTATTAATATTAAAAAATTATTCATTAATATTTGTCCACTTTTTATTGAATTAGAAGGCCAAAAAAACACTGATATATTTATAATATCCAATTTTATAACAACTTTCGATAAAAAAATGAGGTATTATGAGGCTAAAAGGCTCTAGGCCGAACTAGGTTGTGACAAGTATGAATGCATAATACGTACTACATGGAATTTACTCATGTAAAGAGTAAAATGAACGCTGAAATATGCTCCTACGTCTTTTGTTATTTCTAATGTCATATTTAGTTATACATAATACGAAGTTTATTTTTCAAATGTCATATGTATTTCTCCTACTAATTTTAAAGTTATTTCTCTCACAATACACTTCAACTTCTATCGATAATTTTTTATTATATTATTTACATTCATTTATCATTATATAAAACTATATTAATCAAAATTTAAATAAGATATTCACAAATTATTGATAAGTAAAAAGTTCGATATCTATTTTTCAAGGAGTATTAAAAGATAAAGAAAGTTGCTGCTAATTTGCAAATCGAAATATCATATTATGACAAATGAGTAAATGTTTTGAAAAACTTTATTGTGCGATTGTTTTACAATTTAAAGTAAAAATGGTACCACGAGTAATAAAATAGATTTGAATGAGGCTTGAGGTAAATTAGATACACTTATTATAGAAATAGTATAAGGTTATGATTCAAATTATCAGATACATTAAAAAAAAGTCATGAAAAACACATAAAAGAGTAAGTGTAGTCTTTCCCTAATTAATATAGTGAAGACCGTTTCTCTCAAACTTTTCTTCTGACAAATTTACATGCATAAAAAACGGTACTATTCAATTATATGGAGCAAGCTAATTATTGTTGACGCTATATTTTTTTTTTTTTTTTTTGTAAATTGAGCACATCTTCAGTATAATTTAGGGAGAGATACAAATTGGGAAAGGTGAGACATATTCGTCATGCATAATACAATGCTTTAACCACCTTTAGGCAAAAATATAAAAATAAATGAAAAATTTAAACCTAAAAGGCGGTCACGTACTTGCCAACTCTTCTATACTTCTCTACCGTCTTATCTCATGAAGTTTATGACATTTATTTCATATTAATAAAAAAAATGATTATACAGCTTCGTACAATGTGTGATTTATAACTTTTAGCTAACTTATTTGAACTTGCTTAAATTTATATATTTTAAGTGAAAAATATTACTTATAAATATGATATAGATAAAGTTTCATCTTTAATTTCCTCAGAGAAAAAAAAATTAATTTTTATTGTCTTATAATATACTCCGTACTAATTAAAGATCATAATGTAAAACAGTAAATTACACCACAATCTACTATTTCAATATATCGATGATCAACACTCAAAACAGCACATTTGTTATTTAAATAGTGCAAAAATTCTCAAAATGCTAAAAAAAATGTTCAATTTGTCGTTATCAAACAAAACCTAAGTTTCTGCATTTTTTTTTATGTTCAACTTAAGCTTTACGGGTTGTAAAAATGATGAAGTTCATAAAGTAGCGATTAGGTTTCTGTTAGTTAGATGGACTTTTCAAGAGAGAGATGAAAGCTTTGCATGTTATACCGTTTTATGTGTGAATCGAAAGGATTATGTAGTGGGCTAAAGGTTGTTTCGAGTGGGAATGAGGTTCATTGCTACGAGTTGGTTGACTAAAATTTTTCCTTACTAGATCTAGAAAGGGGATAATAATTATGAGATAATAAAATTTGAATAAAAAAAGACAATAAAAAAGAGATGGAGATAGTAAGATTTAATTATGCAATATGAAATAAATAACAAAGTTCGTGTATATATACAATATTCAAACTTATTCAGTTTACAAACATAGTACCTAAACAATTTGTTTGAGTATCTGGAATTGAGGTAAGGGAGAGGACGAGAAAACGATTAGGAAGGAAAAAGGAGAGAGATAAAAGGGAAGATTGCTTCTTAAACTTTTCTTTGTTGAAGGAGAAATAAATTGTCTTCGATAAGGGAGACGATGATCCATATTTTCATGGAGGTGAATATGATTTATGACTTCTTAGATGTAAAACGTGGCAGAAAGGTAGTGATAGTGGTAGTGGATTGAAGGTTGTTTCAAGTAGTAAGAACTAATCACGGTGGTGATGTTTTATTTTTGCGCGTAAATTAGTGGGGTGGAGGGAGGGTGCATTTGTGGAGGGTGGTGAGTTCAACGAGGATAGTGATAATAAATAAGGTTATTTATCCGCAAAATATCGCTTGCATTAAAACATATAGGTAACATGAATAATAAAAATAAACCTCAAAAGATCATACTGATAAATTTAATCTTAACCCCATCAATCTAAATTAAATTAAATATTAATTCTAAACATATTTTCTAGAGTAAGGGTTAGTTTCCATTGGATTGTGGATTTTTCTAGAAGTAAGGGTTTAGTTTTTCACTTGGTTGGATAAATTTGAGAGAAGTTTCGAAGACAAGGATTGATCTTTCAAGGGATGAGATCAGATTGTTTTAGATCACGTGTGTGAATAGGGAAGAAAAAGAGGGGTCTGCGTGAAGGTTTTTGTTTCAAATGAGAAGATGGGGGAAAAACTATTGTTATAGGGGTGTCATAAGCGGACTGACCATGTAGTATTGCGTTGAAATTTGGTTCACATTCAAAGGTACGTCTATAGTTTGACCGGGAGATATAACATTTAACTACCTGTAAATGTTTTTACGTAAATACCATTTGGCCCAACAATGACTAAATTATGGTTGTTATTCTAAATAAGGATATTTGTTGCATTATTGAGTTGATTATGCAAAGTAGATATTATTGTTTTCCTTGACCAATTGAAAAACAAACAAGTATTAATGAACAAAATCTAAAAACTCTCAGTCCCAAGTATCATATATATAAACTTCATATTAGTTTTATTTTCCTAAAAAAATAACAACATTGTCGAGAGTAAGAGTTAGTTTCTATTGGATGGTGGATTTTTCTAGAAGTAGGGGTTTAGTTTAGTTTTTCACTTGATTGGATAAATATGAGATAAGTTTCGGAGACAATGATCGATCTTTCAAGGGATGAGATTGTTTTAGATCATGTGTGTGAATAGGGAAGAAAAATCGGGGTCTGTGTGAAATATTTTGTTTCAAATGAGAAGATGGGGGCCAAGACTATTGCTATAGAGAGAGGAGGGGGGGGGGGGGGTTATAAGCAGCCCTAGGCATGTAGTATTGCGTCGGAATTTGGTTCACATTCAAACGTACTTCTATACTTTGACCGGGAGATATAACATTCTAACTACCTCTAAATGTTTTTACATAATTACAATTCACTACTACAAATTTAGGCAACTACAACGCCCCTTTAACAACGATTATTCACGAAAATCACAATAGACGTTGTAGAATGTATGGCGCGAATTTTACTAAAATCAATTACAACGGGTATAGTTATAAAAACCGTTGTTATTATTTTTAACAACGGGTCACACATGCGGAACCGTTGTTAATAATTTGGCGCAAAATTGGCGCAAAGTTAGTGAAAAGTAATCACAACGGTTACTTTTGAAACCCGTTGTTAAAACTTATTTAACAACGGGTGTTTTGTACAACCGTTGTTAAAACATATTTCACAACGGTTGTTGTTTAATAACCGTTGTCAATACCTTCCATACTATAAACCACACAAAGCAAGTCTCTGCTGCTGACCACAAAACACAACCCTTAATACACAAACACAAACACAAAAACAGCAGACAAACAAACACAAAACACATACACACTCTCTTTCTCTCTTTCTCTATTTCTCTCTTTCTCATCGTCGCTTTATCTTCTCGCCGTCATTGTGATTTCATCGTCTATTACGTTCTGTATTTATCAGGTAAATCTCGCCCATCCTTTGTCATCGTCATTATTTTCTTTTTCTATTTATTTCTTTTGCATATATGTGTTTTTATCGACCATTATGTTATTTGTTTAAGTATTGTTCGCATAATTAGTTACTAAAACAATGAAGAAGCAAGATGAAGAAGTAAGATAAACATAATTAATATATATATATATATATTTATAAATACATAAATTAAAAAAAAAAATTACATATGTAAAAATGCAATTCTTATATTTTCATGGAGGATCTTATTGTGCTCTATCGTATCCATCCTCTCCTCCTTGGCTATTTGGAGGTTCCGTTCAGCAGTTGCTATATCGTCATATAGCCGCAAGCTAATCTGCTCTTTGCTCCGTCAAGCCATCTTCTTTGGCGTGCTTGGTGCGGATCGAGCTTCCGCAAGGTAGCTCCTGAAACTTTCCTCAATATGGAGGAACCAGCGGATGAAGTTGTTGTTGTTCTCGATCATGGTAAGAGTCTTTAGGATGAAATCATTCATTTTCTTAGAGTTTTTGAGTTTGATTTGAAAGATTAAGTAGAGTTTGTTTTAAGAGTTAGAGTTTGGAGATGAATATATGAGATAATGGAAATGTTAGTTGAGATATGCAATGTATTTATACTAAGCAATGTGTGGGTTGAGTTAATTGCTTTTTAATTAATATATATGTTAGGAAGTTGTGCCATAATCATCATCATCTCTCTCAATAATGCTGCTTCAAATCCTATTACTAACCCTTCTCATTCCATATTATCCGTTCATATGTACAGTGAATGTCAGTAATAATGCATGCATTGGAATTCTAACAGGCCGTAATTATGCATGCATCTAGTAATATTTAATTTTTTTTTTTTTTATTTTTTAAGAACAAACAACAACGGTTATTTTAAAACAACCCGTTGTCTTTAGTTATAACAACGGTTTTGTATATTACAACCCGTTGTTATAACTTTCCCCCCAAAATTGAGTCACACTTTCCACAACGGGTTTTTATACATAAAACCGTGGTTAATAGTTTTAACAACGGTTTCCTTAAGTAAACCAACCGTTGTTAAAACCTTCTACAACGGACGCTTTAACAACGTCCGCTTTTTTATATAACAACGGTTTTTGACCGTTGTTATAGCCTGTATCTGTAGTAGTGATTTGATCCAGCAATGATTAAATTATGGTTGTTATTCGAAAGAAGGAGATTTGTTGCATCATTAATTTGATTATGCAAAGTAGATATTATTGTTTTCCTTGACCAATTGAAAAACAAACAGGTATTAATGAACAACTTTTAAAACTATCAGTCCAAGTATCATATATAAAAACTTCATATTCGTTTTATTTTCCTAAAAAAAAAGTATTTTATTAATCAAACACTCTTTTATTCTTATTTCAATATTATGTTAACGGGAATTATTTGTTGGTCATGCGGCATACATAAAATCTTAGACATGAACAATGTACTATATGTCTATATTCCATTTTATTATGAAATTTATCACATATTATTTTAATATCCGTGCAACGCACGGGCAAGAAAACTAGTGAGACGGATGGAATATTTTATATATAATCTCTCGTCATCTAAGAATCCCGATAAACTCAAAATATACCAATCGTTTAGTTGTGAACACAAATGTGGCATATACTCTCTCGCCCATTGCCAGAAGATCTCTGCAAAGGCTCATGTCCATAACATAGTGGCACTAAGGCGTGCCCTCCAACGTTAGATGTAGTCATGTAGACCTGACAAAACAAATCGGTCCGGTATTTGAACAAGTAAACCCGAATATGACCTGAGACACAAATTGACCCCAATATCCAAATTTTGATGGCACTAAACTGAACAATACCCTTAAATAAATCGATAATAAAACACCTGAAGCATACCTAATTCCCAGAAATGACTCGACCAGGCCCAAATACAAACATAACCGAAATGACCCGAACCAAATTGACTCGACCTGTACTTGACCAGAATAACCCGTTTGCCATGTCAAGTTACATCGAAGCATGCATGGGATTCCGGAATCTATTATGAAGCCATAGAGAATCCGCTTCCACAGCATAACCATCTTGATTTCGATGCCAAGCAAAATAGGCGTGTGTTCTATTTTTGATATCGAATGTAGCATGGCCGAAGCTAGCCTCGCGATAAGCAGAATATTTTGGCTGCGGCTGAGTCATCCTGAATTTACCAAAACAATCAAGTCTCATAATTAATCTATCTACTGGAGTACAAGTAATTGACTTTGTTCCCTATTTTAAGCAAAACATTGAGGCAATGGGAAGTGATAGAAGCATATATAGAACATACTCATATACCAGTCCTTCAAGATTTCCGCCATCTCCGATGGTTATGTACACTGGAGCTGATTGGTCTTTCTTGGGAGCACATAGGTCATTCGTAATGTTGTATGCTATGTTCGATATTCGTTCCTGCAGTAACAAATTCGGCCATGATCATTTGCTATTTGCTGTCTTTCTTGTGAGAGAATTATTACCCACTTTGTTCAAAGATTTTCTTTTTAGCCAAGACTTGGGTCGACATTAGCATAAATCATACGGTATGATTTATAGTCTCGTGTACGTGTTTGTTCTCACGTGTTGGTAATGTTGTATGCTGTGTTCATTGGTAATGTTGTATTCAATATGCGAGTCTCACGTGTTTGTTCTCATGAGTCACAAGTCTAATGTTAAAATTGACACTGCTGAAATGAGCAGGCCATGGGAATTGGGACAAGTATACTTACAGATCTCTCATAGGCATGGACATGGCCAGCAAAAACGACGTCGACCTTGTATTCCACAAAAAACGGTTCGTAAATCACTCGCATGGTTTCTCCCTCCATGTAATGATGCACATAGCTGCTGTACATTGGGCAATGCATTACGACGATGAGCCAAGGTGTCTCAGTCCTGTTCACCTTAGGCAGCTCATCCATCACCCATTTGTACTGAGGTGTATATTTCCCTGTATTATATCAGAAAAATAATACTCAATCAAAAGCAAGATAAAATGATTTAGCTGTGCGGTAAACGTTGTTAGAACGTACCAAAAGCCGAATATGAAGCCATGACTATGATATATGCGGAAGCGCATTTGATGGAGTACCAATAAGGAGAAGTACTGCCAGATGCTTGATATGGTGTTGGAAACCTATATGTATATGGCTTAAAGGGTACGGTTTCCCCCTGATCAAGGAAAAAAACAAACAAAATATGTAATGGGTTTTTTTAGATTAAACCTTGAATGATTCGTTGAAGAAGCATACTGCATACCAGAGTAGGGATGAAATCAATTTCATGGTTCCCAGCAGACCAAATCCAAGGTTGATAAGCAGCATTTCTTTCAATAAATCTTCCCCATGTATCCCACCTTACGTTATCATGATTCGGGTACTGATCAGCATAAGAGAGATCTCCAACAAACAAAAGCGCCTTCCCTTTTGTCGGATTCAACTCATAGTGCGTCACTGTCTTGTTAGAATCATATGTCTGACCAAGATCCCCTGTTCATATTTTTTTTTAGCTTTACAAACAATATGCATTCATACACAGTCAAAGAATTTGATTTCAACACCTTTGAAAACAGCAGAAAGTGTACCTATAAGACCAAAAGTGTAAGGGACATCAGGACCAGATTGTGGAGGCGTTTGAAACCAAAACCGCCTTGAAGAACTCCCACTTCCGACCTCATAGAAATACTTTGAGTCAAACTGTGCATAAAAACCAGTTAGTTAAAATAAACTTTCTTGTGGTACACTTGGTCATTTCAATGAGTAAGTCTAATATTGGATTTAGTTTAATTATAACATTGAGAGAAGCAGCCGAGGTGAGGTGTATACCTCTAACCCGGTGATGGTGCAGTGATGAATGTAGCCAGAAGTGTAATTGACAAACTTGTAAGTAAGAAGAATGCCCTCAGCTGTTTTCACCATTTTGGTGCTGTTTTCAGGCCAGTAAGTCACGGTGTTTGAGCCGGGCTCATCTGTAGTTGTCCAAGACACGATTACTGCGTTCCCAGCATGGTCTCCTTGAGTTATATGAACCTTCAATAACCCACATTCAAAGCTTGAAAAGTTAACTTATCTTGACTCACCTCTTCATCATTCACAAACTAATTTACTAGGCTATCTAACCAGTATAGATGGTATAATTGCTTTGCGCACAATCAACAATTATTGGAACGGAAGGAGTAAATAATACTAATACCTGCTGAGGAGCATTATAACCAGGAGGAATTTGAAAGACATCACTGTTTAAGGGCATATCTAGTGAAATATCAGCATTTTTTCTTGAAAAATTACTAGTTTTTCCCGCAACACAAAACTCTGCAGTATTCAAGATTATTATGATACCCAGAATCAAAACAGTGAAATTATGATAATCCCACCTCAAATTCATTTCTGATTTCTCACAATAAAACTTTAATTTAACCCAGAAACTAAAATCTTGATTAACAACAAAAGTTATAGTGCATGAGATGAACAAAATTGATAGAGGTGAAATTTGGAAATGGTCTATATTGAGAGAGGAATATTCACTCTGTAGATCCGCATGAAAATTTGTTGCGTACTGAAACCTCAAATGTAAAGTGGTCCTTTCTAGTTAAGTGATGTGTCACCAGATTAAATGAGACGGGTTTTCTTGTCCTCCTTTGTTATTTTGGAGATCGTGACAGTTTGGTTGTGTGATTTGAAGTTTTATTCAAATCGGTTATTCTACTTAAATACTCCTCTCATTCAATTCCACTTTGTATGTTTTTCTTTTGCACATTATTCACAAGCGGACATTTAATTTTAATTTTCTTTCGATACATAAGTTAAAATATATTCATGTGAGATCTTATTTGATTCGTCAAGTGTACATTAAAAATATCTAACTTTTATAATTTTTGCAAATACGTAACTAAAGATATTTGCCGCATAAAAGTCGCGTTGGCAAACGTGATAAAGCAAACATGTAAAGTGGAGTTGAATGGAGGGAGTAACTCACTAAAATAGCCGTCTTTTAAAACAAGTAGTGATATAATTTTTGGTTATGATCATTCAAAAATGGAAAATGAGATGGCGTCACCGGATGTTACTTAAATTGGGCGCCACCGAGATATTATAGTAAATTACCTAGTTATTTTCATTTCCCACTACTAAAATTTAAATTTCTGTTGTGAAATAAAGAGATGAGAGAATTGTACATAGAAGTTAAAGAGAATAGAGAGAGAAAGAGACAGAACCGTATATTATTCCATTATAAGGGGTTATATATTATATATACACATATAATGAAGGTATACTTTTCATAAGATAATACACTCTAGCATATCAATACTATATATTAAATCCAGAAACCAAGGGACTTCAACGTAATTAAAGAAAATTATACAAATTAATTATACTATATAGTTTTAAATCACTAGCACCGTGTGATGGACCCTATTAAGGGATCTCAATGCAAATATTATATAATTTGGGTTAAAATTAAATTATATAGAAACTTGGTAATTTTCCTAAACATTTGTAAGAGACTAAAACATGGTGAATTTCCTTAAAATAAAATAATTAATTAAGATGGTCAATTTCCTTAAAATAAAAAAATTAATTAAAATTGTCAATTTCAAGGAGACTAAAAGAAATAAGATGCTTGGTAATTTTCCTAAATATTTATAGAAGATTACAAGATGGTTAATTTCCTTAAAATAAAATAATTAATTAGTATAAACATGCACACTTATGGTATTAATTATTATCATCATAAAATTATATATTAAATTTAAAATCTATGCAATTTTATTAAACTTTATATTTTATTAGATGTATAGAGATGTTAATTATTTAACATACAAAAATATAAATATAATATAAGTAGGTTATAAATAATTCAAGTTAGATTCCATAATATATAATATTGCATAATTCTTTCGATTTGATTTAATGCATATATGTAATATATTTATATAAATATATAATCCTCTTAAAATTCCATGCCCAAGTAGTAAAAGTAATTTCGTCATTAAACAAAATAATTGTAGTAACATTGGATATAGGTATATGATAGTAATCACTCATTTGAATAGTAAAAGTAACAATATTATCAGCGAGATTAGTGAAAGTAGTAGAAATAACGGGAGTAGTGAAATAATCAATATTAATGCGGCAATAGTGAAAGTAAAAATAAATTACGGCGGGAGTAGTGAAATTATCAATATTAATGCGACAGTAGTGACAGTAACAATAATTACGGCGGGAGTAGTGAAAGTAACAATGATTACGGGCAAGTAGTGAAATGTTATTACTATTGTTTCATTAATAAGAGTAAAATATTAATAGCGGGAGCAGTGATTTTGCCCCAAAATTTATTTCATCGCAATTTTAGGATATGTCATAGAAAAATATATTAATGATAAATTTATGAGTTATGCAACTTTAAGTAATTTTATTTAATGAAAAAAAAATTATGGTAAGTAGAGGTAGCCCGGGCGAAGCCGGGCACCAATACTTACTATATATTAATTCCAAAACCAAGGTACTTCCATGTAATTAAATAAATCTATACAAATTAATTATACTATATATTATATAGTTTTAAATCAATAATACTGTGCGATTGACCTGAACAAGGGACTACAATGTAAATATTATATAGTTTTGGTTGAAATATAAATTTAGAGAACAATTTTCCTTAAAATAAATATGTCCCACTTATGGTATTAATTAGTATAAAGATGTTAATTATTTTAACATAAACAAATATGATATAAGTATATTATATTTTGGAAACTATTAAAAAGTAAATAAATCAAGCTAGATTTCCAAAAAATATAATATTCCATAATTATTTCGACTTAATTAATTTAATGCGTATATGTAATATATTTAATGCATATATGTAAATCACTCATTGGATACTTAAAGAGTAATAATAGTTATATTAGTAGTGAAAAAAATTGTAGTAACATTAAATATAGTAATATGATAGTAATCATTCATTTCAATAGTCAAAGTAACAATATTAGTAGCGAGCAGGAATAGTGAAAGTAACATAAGTAACAATGGGAATAGTGAAATTATCAATATTAATGTACAAGTAGTGAAAGTAACAAACAATAATTACGACGGGAGTAGTGAAAGTAAAAGTAATAATAACAAATGTGATAAAAGTTAACAATTATAAGAACAAAAGGAAGTATATATGAAAAATTAGCTAAGTAATCGATTTAAGTAAAATATTAATAGCGGGAGTAGTGAATTTGTCTCATAATCATGTCATTGTAATTTTAAGATATACTCCGTATCATAGAAAAATATATTAATGATAAATTTATGAGTTATGCAACTTTAAAGTAGTTTTAGTTAAATGAAAATATATTTTAATGCTAAATAGAGGTAGCCCGGACGAAGCCGGGCACCCATACTAGTTCTAAGATATATGGACATCCATATAATATTATACTATAATATTTCATAACACTCCTCCATTGATGTCCATCACTGAAGAAGATGCCTCGTTAAAAAAGCTTTCTTGAAAATCCCATGGGAAAACACTAGTGAAGAAAAATAGTACACTAATCTTCAAACACGCATAACAAGCTGTCTCGTTAAAACTTTTCTATGGAAAACCCAGTAGGACAAAACCATGGCTAAGGAAAAAGATTACAGTGCGTGCTACTCCCCTGATGATTACATAACTTGATAAATCTTGACATGATCCATGCTTTGACATTACTTCTTGATAATCGTTGAAGTAGTACCCATTGTGGTTGATAAGCTTGAATCTCCGGTCAATAGAAATCTATGGCAGCTTCGATATCGTATTTCTTTGAGAACTCACATTCTGGATATAATCATTTCATAATAACTCTTAGATCTTCATTTCAAAATAATACTTCCACAATAGTGATATAGTTTCTCTTCAATAAACGACATAACATTATATGTCTAAAACAATTGTCATCTCAACAATCACGATGACATGACTATAGCGTAATAATTCACTTATAATGCTACCTCGTTAAAAATCTTGCTAGGAAAAATCTGTTGTGACAAAAAACCTAATCGAAGGGAAAAAGGGTGTAGCCATCATTCCCTTAATTCCTTGTGTTTAGGAGAATCAATTCGATAATTATTGAATAAATCATCTAAGACCTTTGAGCGATTTTCTTTGCTAAACCACATATGTATAGTATAGATTAACATTCTTATTGTAGACTTTGACTACATTATTTTTTAATCGTTATGGTACTTTTGGACCATAAACTAATTTCACATGTTTAGCATGAAGCTCATTTAAATCATTCTTTTCATATGCTCAAATTTCAGGTTGAGACAATTATAATTTCTTTCAAGTAACTCTACAGGAGTTTAAAATTTCCATTTTGGAAATAATCACGATAACCTTTTAATCTTGTCGTAGAGGTTCATATATAATCGTGAGTTCCCAAAACTCAATTAATAAAACATCGTCATTTGATGATCGTTTATAAGAGGCTCCTATATGGAGTTATCCTTGTTAGAGTATCTCATAAGATAACATTTCTCCTTTTTAAACATTTATCAAAATATAACAATATAATTAATCATGTGCATGCGATATGTAACTAATTAAACAACATTCTAAAACAATGCAATAATGTATATATATTAAAACTAAGATGCAAATGATGAACTTAATCTCTAAATGCACATGATGATGACTCGATAATGAAAACTGTACAATTTGCTTTTCTAATATTCATAACTTAAATTGACTTCAAGTCAATAATTGGACATCTAATCCATGGCTCATTTATAATCAAATATTATATGTCGACAATAAAATTGCACTTATTTATAAGATCCCCATTATCTAGTTCATTAAATTTCAACCATATCGATATAATAACAATATCTTGTGATATTGTCAGTACTAAATCATTAATATCTGAATATATTTGGTATCATTCATTTTCTATATAGGTCATCTATTATCATTCAGATATTTAAATCGGTTTGGATTTCGAATTAGGTTCAAAAAATATGGTGTACTTTTAAATATGTTATTCGTCTCATATTGAAAAATAATATAGGTGTGATAAATATATACTACGTATAAATAATTGAATTGTCCACATCAGAAGATTATCATAAGGTGGGGAGATCCCATGATTATAAATAAGTTTTATCCTTGGAACTTAGGTATCACCCCAAATATATTGAATCTCTCAAAGTATACTTATAATATAAGAGACTTTAAACATAATCTTGAATTAAACTTTAAATTTTTCAAGTTGTAATATTTTTTAGGTAGGAGAAAGAGCGATAAAATTGTCAATATTATAACAGAAATTTTTCATGGTACCCTCGAATTTTGGTAAATTACACATAATACCCCTAATTTTAAGTTTCTACATATAGTACCCTTGTGTTTACCTTTTTCATAAAGCCGTTACTCCTATACGTAACTAGATGAGTAATTGAGCATGACATGCTATTTGTGTTTTGTTATTTAGGTATCAAATGTTTGTGTAATAGATAACAAAATAAAAAGGCGTCACAAGTCATAGGAGTAATGACGTTATGACAGAAGTTGTCAAATGGTATTCTGGGAAAGAAAAAGGTAAACATAGGGGTACCATTTGTAGAAACTTAAAATTAGGGGTATCATGTGTAATCTATCAAAGTTCAAGGTTATCATGAGAAATTTCCAATATTATAATGATATATTTAATTAATTTTCATTTAGAAGAGAGAGATATCCGTACCAATAAAACAATAAAGGGGGTATTATTTTTTAATTGTTATTTTATTGTCACGCCATCAAACTTAACGTTCATTTAACAACCTTTACATTAGGAGGTACCATGGACAAAAAAATGGAACCTCAAGGGTACCATAGGTAGATAAGTAGATTCTTAAAAGTAGGGGTAACGTGGAAAATCTGACAAAATTAAAGGGTACCACGGAAAATTTCCGTGTCTCAATTATGATAAAAAAAATTGAAGAAAAACAACGTACAAATATTAATGGAAAGTACTTGATCATATTATTAAATTTAAATATAACTATTAGATATAATGAGTAGCAATTGTCCGTATTCAGTATTCGGAATCTGGTTGGATGTCGAATTGAGTGCAAAAAAGATGGTGTAATTCTGAATATGTTATTTGTCCCACATCAGAAAAATAATCCAAGTTTGGTGAATATATTACTTATAAATAGTAGAATAGTCCCACATCGAAAGATTAGTATAAGGTGGGGTGATTATATGATTGTCTCTTATTTATAGGTTATAATCTTAACTATTTCACCCAAGTCATAATCAACTTCCCCAATATAGACAACAAAATCACCATAGCTAAATGCTTGATCTCTCTTTAATTCCTCCATTAGAAAAAAAAGAAATATTTTTCTAATGCACAATTAGAAGACTAACAAACTCATGATGAGGCAAACAGACCTTCTGTTACAACAAAAGGTCCCTAAGACATTCTCTAGAAAATGAACCCTCATACACTCCACAATTCATATGTTATTTAACAGATAACATAATCTATAAAATTTAAAAGTTCTAGGAAATCTAATAAACAGTGTAGGAGTGGTTTTAGGATCAAACTTACTTTTCCGAATGGGTATAAAGTCTTACCTCAACAGACAACGACAAACCTCAAATGGATAAATCTTGGCTTTCTTCTTATCCACAATTCAAAATGAGTTTTAGAAACTAAGTTGTGAGGTACTAGATCCAAGATATATAAGACACTTTTAAAAGCTTTAACTCAGATAAAATCTGTTAGTTTGTATCTCGAATCAAACTTCTCACCCTATCCTTCTCACTACAGTTAGTTTAAGAAGACTTGACATAGTGTATATAGTCCAACAATAAGCATTCAACAAAAAATCTCATATATAGTCCCGAATCACCATGTTTTGTCATAACAACTCACCATCTCGGTTTTATCTCGCATTCTTATTAGTCATATTTAACAAGTTCTAAACCTTGACAATAATTACTTTGAACTTAACAAAAGCTTTACACTTATTACTTATAAGGTAAACATAATCACATATAGAATAACCATCAATGAATGTGATATATGACATCTTTCAACAAATAATAGAGAATAATGGTCCACTAATGCCAGTTCGAATAACCTTTAAGAGTTCCTTAAAATTAAGTCCAGATACGATTTCACATTTGTCAAGTCCATAAATATTCTCTTTAGAAACATGGCTAAGAATCTTATGCCATAAAATAAAAGAAAATAAAAAAAATTCTTCGGTCAATCTTCTTTTAGTTCCAACACTCTCAACATTCAAGAAAATATCATAGGAAATCAAATCCAATCCAATTAATACAAATCATCACAAAGGAAAACATTTCCAATCATATGAGAGTTATAAAATAATTCAACCTTTTAATTATAAGTGACCAAACGAAATACACAGATGTCAAATTGTGAAATATAAATCAAATTCCGTCTTATATATGATAAATAAATAATATATTCTAAAGTCAAAGAAGATCTTGGACTAAGCATTAAGACAACTGTTCTTATGAAATTAAATTCACATCAAGTTTTGCTTCATTCAACACTAACCATAACCTCACTTGGTGTTTGTTTATTTTGGAACCTCTTTAAGAAAAAATACAAATTTATACTAGTAATTAGGGTTCTCTTTCTAGCAAGAAAAAGGCATTTCTCGGAGCATCTTGGGTGCAACGATTAGGAGAATATCGATCTCGATATTCGTTCTTAGGCCAAATTGCTAGGACCGGAGGTTAATTCTAATCTCTATTCTTTTGTTTATACATTTCGTTTATGACTCGTAATTTCATATTTCATAATTTCGTTATAATCCGAATTTTTATTGATGAAATATACCGATATTTCTAACAAGTGGTATCAGAGCATAGGCCACGAAATTATTTTATATGATTTTCATAAATGGATTAAAACAAAAAAATATAAAAAAAAAAAAAAAAAAATCGGCCGCATCAATTTTTTTTTTTGCAGAGATGGTTTTTTGTTTTTGATGTTTTGTTTCCATTTTGATTTATTGATATTTTTGTTTTAATATGTTAAGATGATAATATGATAAATTTGTAGATGTTTTGATTTAATAAGAATTAAATTGAAATGTAAATGGAAATTGTTTTGATTGATAATGTTCATTTGTTTTGCTATATAGTTTTGGCATACATGGTGTTAAATTGTTGTTTAAGAATCATGATTCATTAATTTAATAATGTTCAAATCAATTGCGATGAATCAAATATTCAGATAATCGATTTAATCATAATTTAGATATTCATTTTAAGAGGTTAAATTGAATCATCTAGTTTGGATCTATGTTTAAATTAAAAGTTGATGATTATGCCAATCTTGTTATAGTAGCAACTTTAAACAAATTTGTTCTCATAAAAGGAGTTGTTTTTCGAGGGAAAAAAAAAATAAAAATTGTTTTTCGAAATTTTAGGGCAGAATGCCGAGAGCTTTAAAAAAAAAGTTTTTTTTTTTGTTTTGGCCAATAATTATTATACATTATATCTATAATGTATGATTGTTTGTTGTGAAAAAGTTCACAAATTTTAGATACTCAATTATTTTAAAGTGGTTTAAAATGATGTTAGATTAATTCATATTACAAGTTAATGTGTATTAAGATTGGAATTATTGTGAGTAATTGAGGAATTGTCACATAATTTTGATCATTTTATAATAGGTGGTTTGGATAAATTACTCTACATAATTAAGGAATTATGTCTTGAATGATTAATTTATTGTTGATGCATTTTATTTAGTTGTATGAATTGTTGAATGGTTTATTTACGTATTTTTGCAATCGATTGTAATTTGTATTACCTAGTGTGGCCTTAGATGATTATGTTTTCGTAATGATGGAAACATAATCTTGATGTAATTTTGAGATCTCGAATCTCCTTTGTTTTTCTTTAGTATTATGTTTTTGAAATTAGAATGTAAATAGGTTTATTTTGTAATTTAATAATTGTAATTTTGAGAAGACTAAAGATGGAGATTGGATTGCTCACTCCCGCTACATGGACCAAGATGGAACATCAAGACAAGCTTCTCGGGTCCTAGGAAGGATTCTAAAGTTGTATTTATGTTCATTTTGGTAGATAGGCCACACTAGGACTTTATTTTTGTTTTACGTTTTTCCATTCTTGTTGCTTTTCTTCGCATGATAATTAGTGCATCATATTCCGCCTAAACCAAACCACCTACTTAAATGCATGAAAATTGACTCATTTAGTTTGGATGTTAGTTATCATGGACATAAAGATGTCACACTATTTTAAGCCATCATCTTAGTTTATTCATTCTCGCATGCTAGATATTAGTTCACTTAAAATGTATTAAAATAAAGTTGATGAGATCTTCCTCTAAAACTAAAATTGTGACTAGTCTTTATAGGCCAAACAATTATGAATCCCTTCTTCGTCGGTAGGCATATAGGACCTTACTCTCCATATGACCCCTTCTACGTTGGGTAAGTAGTTTGTGTTGACTTATTTTACCTCAACATAATAATCCGAAGAGTTTCTCGAGATTATGATGGACTATAGATAGAATTTACAGAAATTTATCAACCAAGAATTCTAAAAGTAGAATTAGCCAAGAGGTTTGCTTATCAATTTACAGATAATTGAGTCTTGGGATCATTTATATAATTCTTGAGGGCGGTCAATTGTATAAATGCTTGAGTCTTCGCATTATAACAGTTTTGCATTAGACTTAAATCATAACGATGAGTATGCTTATTATGTTTTTCTTCTTCTTTTCGCAGTGTAGAATTCGTTTTATATTGATAATACTGCTTACAACAAATGGCTGGAAATAATGATATCCCTATGCCAAGTGCCACACTTGCACGCGAGTCCTGGCTCAAAACTTTCATGGACCACATGAATCAGTCCACACGACTGAAGAATGACGGGTCCAACTTTGCGGACTGGGAGGCATCATTACGGAATGCTGCCATTGCTGACGGTAAGCTCAAGTACTTGACTGAGCCAATACCGCCAAACCCAGGCCCCAATGCAAGAGCTAACGAGTCACTTGCTTATAGTGAATTCGTCATGGAAGCGGGTGCGATAAAGAACGTACTCATTTTTGCAATGGAAACCAATTTGCAAAGACGGTTCATTGCCCAAGGTGCAAACAAGATTTTCACCACGCTCACTAATGAGTTCTCAAAAGTACCGAGAATCGTTACTTATGAGCATACATGTCGCTTCTTTGAGGCGAAACTCCAGAAGGGCCAACCGGTTAGCCCACGCATTCTTGACATGATTGAGAATGTCGAGAAACTGGAGGCACTTGATTGCAAAATCAGTGAGAGCATAGTCATTGACTGTATGCTTCATTCACTTCATGATGGTTTTGCCCTTTTCAGGGCAAATTACTACATGAATGACATGAAGAAAAGTCCTCATGAGCTACACTCACTTCTCGTACAGACCGAGAAGGATATGAAATTGAGTGAGAGCATGAAGCAAGATGTTCTCATTATTTCCAACAAGAATAAGGGTAAGAGCAAAGCTCACGGCGACCTAACTGTAGGAAAGCCAAAGTTTAAGAAGTCAGGAAACGGTAAGAGTGGGCCTGGTGAGACTAGTGGCTCACAAGGCAAGGCAAAGAGCAAGGGCGGTAACGTTGAGTGCCACCATTGTCACAATACTGGCATTGGAGGAGGAACTGTCCCGTGTACCGTGAGGACATAAAAGCAGGCCGCGTCACTCCTGTTGGTATGTCATCTTATATTCATATGATTGAGATTAACCATGCAAGTTTCAGAACTTGGGTACTTGATACTGGTTGTGGTTTTCATCTGTGTAATCATTTGCAGGGCCTAAAAAACATCACACCCCTCGCAAATGGTGATGTGGACCTACGAGTCGGGAATGGAGCAACAATTGCTGCAGTCTCAATGGGAACATACGTAATCCAGCTCCCGAGTGGTTTTGAGTTATATTTATATAACTGTTACTATGTACCCAGTTTATCTAATAATATTATTTCTGTTTCCGTACTTGATAAAGACGGTTTTTCATTTTCAATAAAGGACAATAGCTGTATTTTCTCTTTTAATGAAATGGTTTATGGCAAAGCAGTTTCCATGAATGGAATTTATATCTTAGATCAAACCACAGATATATTACATGTGAATAATAAGAAATTAAAGGTTGGTGACAAAGATCAAACTTATCTATGGCATTGTCGAATGGGACACATAAATTAAAAAACGTGTAAAGAAACTCATTGAGAATGGGACTATCTCCACATTTGATTTCTCATCATTTGGCACGTGTGAATCATGTTTTATCGGCAAAATGACTCGAATTTCCTTCAAAGGTGTTGGAATGCGCGCTAATGACCTATTAGGACTCATACATACTGATGTATGTGGACCTATGTCAATCACCGCATGAGACGGTTATAGATATTTTATCACTTTCACGGATGATTTGAGTAGATACGGATACGTCTACTTAATGAAGCATAAAAGTGAGTCTTTTGAAAAATTCAAGGAATACCAGGATAAGGTTGAGAACCAACTGGGAAGAAAGATTAAAGCACTCCGTTCAGATCGTGGTAGCGAATATCTTTCAAATGAGTTTGATCAACACCTTAAAGAATGTGGAATAGTTTTACAGTTAACTCCACCTGGAACACCTCAATTAAATGGTGTGTCCGAATGAAGAAATCGAACACTACTTAATATGGTTCGATCCATGATGAGTCACACGGTAGTACCTGATTCATTATGGGGTTTTGCTCTTTTGTCAGCTGCTCTTATACTTAACTGAAGTCCGTCTAAAGCTGTCGACAAGACTCCGTATGAGATATGGAAGGGAACGGTCCCTAACTTGTCCTTTATTCGGGTTTGGGGCTGCGAGGCTTATGTCAAGTGGAGACACGAGGATAAGCTCGGCCCGCGATCGGTCAAGACATACTTTATTGGTTATCCAAAAGGAATGTTTGGTCATTACTTCTATTCGCCTACCGAACATCGAGTTTTTGTTGCGGCTAGTGCAAAGTTCTTAGAGAAAGAATTTCTCGAGAACAAGTCAAGTAATAGAACCTTCGAGTTGTCGGAGATTCAAGAACCAACAACCGAGGAACAGATGGAGGAAGATGTTCCTTCAACTAATGATACGGTTAATATTCCTCAGGAACCTAGGAGGTCGGGTAGAGTCTCTAATCCTCCAGACAGATACATTGGTATGGTCGAGGAAAATGACGTTTTGCTCCTAGAGAGTAATGAACCCGCTACCTATAAAGGTGCCATGACCTGTTCTGACTCTAAGCTATGGCTTGAAGCCATGCAATCCGAGATGGACTCCATGTATGAGAATAACGTATGGGATCTTGTTGATTTACCTAACAAGGTACGACCTCTTCAGTGTAAATGGCTTTACAAAATAAAGCATTCTGTAGAAGGGCAACCAGATACCTATAAGGCACGACTAGTGGCAAAAGGTTTCACTCAAGTGCACGGATTGCATTATGATGAAATCTTTGCACCCGTAGTTATGCTGCGTTCCATTCGAATAATCTTAGCGATTGCCGCTTTTCATGACTATGAAATTTGGCAGATGGATGTGAAAACCGCCTTCTTAAACGGTTATTTGGAGGAGGAATTGTACATGGTACAACCCGAAGGTTTCATAGATCCTGAAAATCCTAAGAAAGTGTGCAAGCTTAAACGTTCCATTTATGGACTTAAGCAAGCTTCTCGGAGTTGGAATCATCGTTTCGACTAGGTGATAAAAGAGTATGGTTTCACTCAATCGGTCGAGGAACCATGCTTATATGTCAAGTCGAGTGAGAGTAAGATTGTTTTCTTGATATTGTATGTCGATGACATACTCTTGATTGGGAATGACATTCCTCTCTTATCTTCGGTAAAAGGATGGTTGAAGAACCATTTCCAGATGAAAGATCTGGGTGAGGCACAACGCATATTGGGAATTCGTATCTATCGAGATAGATCACGACGGATGTTATCACTGAGTCAGGAGTCATATTTAGATAAGATTCTTGAAAGGTTCAGCATGACCAACTCCAAGAAGGGAAACCTTCCAATGACTTATGGGATGCATTTGAGCAAGTCTCAGTCACTCAAGACACCGGAAGGAGTTGAACGCATGAGTCGCGTTCCTTATGCATTAGCCATAGGATCAATCATGTATGCCATGATATGCACACGTCCAGACGTGGCATATGCATTGAGTATGACGAGTCGGTACCAAAACAATCCAGGTGAAACACACTGGATGGCTGTTAAAAACATCCTTAAGTACCTACGGAGAACTAAGGATTGGGCATTGACTTATGGAGGAGATACTAAGCTATGTGCAATCGGTTACGCAGATGCTAGCTTCCAAACGGATCGAGATGATTCGAAATCTCAGTCTGGATTCGTCTTTACTCTTAATGGTGCTGCGGTCAGCTGGAAAAGTTCCAAACAGGAAGTTGTAGCAGATTCTACTACTGAATCCGAGTACTATCTTGTTAGAAATATCGGTATATTTCATCAAGAAAAATTCGGATTATAACGAAATTATGAAATATGAAATTACGAGTCATAAACGAAATGTATAAACAAAAGAATAGATATTAGAATTAACCTCCAGTCCTAGCAATTTGGCCTAAGAACGAATATCGAGATCGATATTCTCCTAATCGTTGCACCCAAGATGCTCCGAGAAATGCCTTTTTCTTGCTAGAAAGAGAACCCTAATTACTAATAATTTTTAAGGTTTTGTGATGAGAGTGTAGAGAAAAATTACGTGAGAAAATGATCATCCCTCTCTCCTATTATAACCGTCCAAAAGGAGGAAAAAGAGGAAGATATTTTTTTTTTCCTTAAACCGTGTAACCAACCAACAAATAAGGAGAAAATCTTCTTATTTTAGGTTGCTATCATATTGTATAAAATGTGTATTATTATCAATTGTCATTTATGTCGTCACGTATTAATAAGTCCACACACAACAGTTTGCAGTCGATTTATTAATACCGGTCTGTCATCATTTATTATGACAATTTCGTATAATATATACATTAACTATAAATATCTCATATTTATAATTTGCTAATTAAATATAACCGTTTATGTTTAATTACGAATTAACATCTTAATTCGTTTAAGCTAACATTATATACATTAATTAAATATAACAGTTTATATTCAATTTATGAATTAACAATTAATTCGTCTCAGCTGATATTATTTAATTGTATTAAATAATCGACTCATCATCACATTGACTAACCTTTTAGTCAAATACATGGACTAACCTTTTAGTCATATAAAGCATCAATGTGATTATATTTTCATATAATCACATCTCTCAAACACATCCTTTAAGTGTGACTTTTAGGGACCAGTTGATCACCGCCATCAGTATGATAATAACGTCAAACTTCTAGCAAGCCAACCGTTATTAATAAACGTTAATCAACTGATAAAATACTAAGTATACCCTGTGAACCTATAAGAGATTTATACACGTTATCACACTAACTGTGGAGGACACTAGCTCCAACAATTTATACAAATGACCTAGTATCTAAACCATGAAGAATGAGGTGACACGTCTACTAAAGATGATTCAAAACAAATTAAGGCCAATAACTTACCTGTAGTTTTCTTTAATAACTTAACTCTATATTTTAAACGGTCAATGTTCTTATAGTTAGTCTAGTCGTAAAAACAACAAGTACATGAGTATAGTACTACTAGATTCAATTATGTATTACTCATAACCTCAAGACTTTAGAAGTGTGAGACGGATTATACTTTAATAGAGACCAAGTTTATGCTAAGGGCTAGATTCGTCCTTTTGAAACTTATTCTCTTTAGTGTTCTTGTATAAATGTTACCCGACTTCCCCTTCGAAATAATTGCTTAATGAATAAGTTCACAACTTCTTACTTTATCTCCTTCCCCTTATTTTCTTTTCAATACACACCCATATAAAATAAGGCGTTGATGGTCCATGTATCATTTTGGGTGCAATCAGCTATCTGTGATCTTACTCCTTTCAGGGAAGAGAATTAAGGATTTGACCGACTAAGAAAGGCTCAACAATTAGGTAACTTGAGTTTAGGATAGACTATTCGTTGTATCCTCGGTTTAATAATATAAAACTTTAATACCACTAACCCCAGACATCGAATTTTCAATATCAACATACACAACTTATGTACCAATTCCCATCTGTAAAGGTGATAGTCATTTTAAGCTTGAGTACTCTCATGTACGAGTGTAAGAGGTTTATGCCCAGTTAAGTCGATATATACATATATTCATCAAATAAACCAATGGCCAACTTAACATCACTTTCCAGTTAACAAAATGATTCTGATTCAGACTCTCGATAGAGCAAATTTGATTACCCAAAGGAAATTTGTTAACCAAAAATAATAGTTAAGGACAAATATTAGCATGATATGGGTATACTTTACTTATAACTTTGCACAAGAATATGCTAGGTGAGTCGCAGTATTCTCACAGGAATTCATATTATATTTTATACATTCCCCTTTGGGCATAATGCACAAAACATAATAACTACCTCTAACAGGAATTCATATTATATCTTATGCATTCCCCTTTGGGCAGAATACACAAGACATAATAACTACCTCCAAGTAAATAGACAAGGAAATTTCTCAAAAATAAATCAGCTTTGGGCAGATAAATTTCCAAGAAATCAAATTATTACACTTGTAATTACTCAACCACTTACTCAAATTAACTTATATAGCTTCCCCCGTTGGGCGGGAAATTATAGAAACTAACTTAAGAAACACAAACATACATTCCGGAATCCTTATGATTTATTTTAAATATTGATAGATAGTCCGCTTTGGCCAATCTACCCACCGTAATTGAAATAAATCACCGAAACAATACCCATATATATTTACATACATGCTATTTTCTGTTTCTTATCATGTGTCATACGAAAAAATAGTTTAAGCATGCAAATCAAGCAAAGGGCGGTCTTAAGATTTGGACAATAAAATTACACTCTTAATTTATACAAAATATCTTATAATTATCTGATAGATTATACGAACAGTTTATATCAACATGTAACAACCTTAGTTCTATGTTTAAAGAACCAAACTAATTATCAATAGTCAACAATTTACGGTATTCCTTTAGTCTGATATAAGAGCAGTGTACAAAATTTCACAATTGGTAGCCCACAATTGAAATAAACCAGCAACATGTATGTATGTGTGTGAAAGTACAACCATCAAAGCATCATTATAGATAAACTTGGATCAAGTTAATCAAGTCAGACAATTAAGATTCACTAGAATACAAAATAAGGAAGGAAGAAGCGCATGAGTGCATACTAATTAATCAAGTCACCGACATAGGACAAGATTTAATTCATTTACACGCGTCATGGGTGTCAATTGTCAGGACTATCAGACTATATTAGATTAACAACAATATTAATTTTCGTTGATCTAGCAAACGAAAATACAGCGGATGACTACTGTTATAAACCCTAATAAAATCTAGCTCTGATACCACATGTAAGATTAATTATTAGGATTATATTGTATAGGGTACATATCTTTAGAACAAGCAGCAGTCAGATCGTCTGGAGTGCACAATTATAATAATAATAATGATTGATTAGTATACTAGGATCTTCTCCTCCATCTTCTAGGTTTCTTTATGATGACAATCAATGGGGCATGTCAACCCAATAACCTATTTATATAGGTTAGAGGTATTCTAGACAGGAAGAGAGACCTAGCCATAATAGAACTGTATTTGGGCCCCCCATCAGACTGCCCATTGTATAATAAACAGACCCTACACTTATCAGTACCATCACACTATGTACTAAACCACACTAACTGAGACACACCTAGGCCCAATGGATCATATAACTGTAGTGGGCTTTATCGGTCACATTCAACCTGTTTTCATAAATAAGAAAACCGAGTAATGAAAGTACAAATCCAACATATTAATCTTTTATTTTTTTTAAAGAGATATTTTAATAATATGTAAACAAATCATTAGACATAGAATGTAAACATTAAACCCTTATAACGTTTTTTTTTTTTTTTTGCATTATAAATAAGTTAATTGCCCTGTTGCAACACACGAGCATTCAAACTAATAAACTAAATGTTAAATGAAAAATGAGATAGCACAATCAAGGCCTTTTGATAAAAACCAGTGGGAAGTTGTCTATTTCCGTTTTGCGGTGTATTATCCAGTACTTATCTATTTCTATTTTGGTATGTCTTTGTGGGATTCTTCCATGTGCAAGTGGGAGAGTTGTGATTTGTATGGTCTAAAATCAATCTCTCTTGTGAGCAATAGAAATACAGCTCCAGCAATACTTCGTAATATCTGTACTGTATTTATATCAGCCGGGGTTTGAAAATGTTATGCTTATAGCTTGTATTTCTGAGTCCCGACAATTTCAGGAATTTAGATTAAAGAGCTCCGCTTTCACGAATTTGTGTGGCAATGCATGTCTCAGTTATTGCATTTTTTGTGTGGCCTTCGTCTCAGTGAGAAGTTAAAAGTTAGGCCATTGAAGAAGTTTTTAAATAGATAAAGGTTTTTTTTGTTAGAAACTACCTTTTATTTAGGGTCATTTGTGAACAACAACCTTTCATTTTATTTTTGGCTTTCAACTACCTTTTATTTCTTCGGTTTGCGAAAGACTACCAAAAAACCACTTCCGGCGAAAAAAAGTCAACTTTCCGACGTTGACTTGCTCTTTTCTCCCCTTTTTCACACATATACCCCATATTTCTCCCTTTGTTCACCCAACAAAATTTGAAAAAGCTCCTCTCCATGCCCAACACCTTATCAAAAGTTTGTTCAAAGCAATACCAATGCATAAACCATCTCAATCTCCATCTCCATCTTCGTCGTCACCTTTACTACCAGTGTCAGCTTCACCCGTACATTTCAACAACCTTATAGACTATTCATGATTTATCAACCTACTATCCATCTAAGTCATATTAAAGTACCTTCTTCTCTCTTCATGGTAAGATGGTGGTTATAAGAAAACTAATGAGATATAGCACACAAGTGATCCTAAGAGTGAATCCATGATTATTTTCGAATAGTTAATATTCGGAGTTAATTTTGCCAAGAAGGCCATAATAGATCATTATTGTTAAAAAATTATTTACCATGTTAAAATTAATATCAATGATGATTTTGTTTCGGTGATTAGAACTTTGATTCGGGTAAGAGATAGACAAATTGAGGTGATTAATGTTGGGTTTAATCAATCTTTATCATCGATTATTAGGGTTATGAAGTAAAGTGTTAGATTCAACATGAAATGGTAAATCAACACCGAAAAGTTGACTTTATTTTCGCCGGAAGTGGATTTTTGGTAGTCTTTCGCAAAATGAAGAAATGAAAGGTAGTTGAATGCCAAAAATAAAATGAAAGGTAGTTGTTCACAAATGACCCTAAATAAAAGGTAGTTTCTCACAAAAAACCCATAGACAAATTAAAGAATGTGTAACGGATTGGAATCCGCACCTTTTCTTGATAATATACTCCCTCTGTCCCGGTCATTTGTTATCCTTTGGTTTGGCACAAAGACCAAAGAAAGGGGAGGGGGTCAATTATTAAATGACAAGTGAAATGAATTGAGTGTGAATGATCAAATTACTCATCAACTTCATTCTTAAAATAGAAAGGACAACAAATGACTCAGACACCTCAAAATGGAAAAGGAGAACAAATGACCAGGACAGAGAGAGTATATAATAGCTCCACCATCGTGCTATACTGAAAACACGCAAAATCTCAATCCAACAGAACTCACAGATTATTTGAGCTCTCATTCCTCAAAATGTGGGGAAGTTGTAATGAAAACCTAATATTAATGGTATCTTGTTACTCTTTTAGACAGGCCGGCTATATGTTACTTTATGTTTGTCACAGCTAGGGTGTTAACGAGCTGAGCAGAGCTCGAGCTTGGCCTTGCTCGGCTTGTGCTCATAAAGTAAAACTCGAGCTCGAGCCGATCTCGAGCTTACCCGAGCTTGAAAAAATTGTGCTCGTTACCAAGCTTGTGAGCTTTAACGCGAGCTCGAGCCAAACTCGAGCTCAACTCGAGCCTATATTTAATTGTTGAATTTTTGTTTTTTCTCTCTCGATATTTTCAATAACAAGACTCAAAATTTTTATATACAAATATTGGAAAATCAATAAGACATTTTTTATATGTGTGATACAAAAATATAATTATGACAAAATAATTTTATGAAATATGAGTAATATCTTATCTAATTACACAAGTTCGAGCCGCTCACGAGATTTTCAAGCCGAACCAACGTTAGCTCGGCTTGACTCATTAAGCTCTCGAGCCGATCCTGAGCCCCAGTCGAGCTCACACGAGCCGAGTTTTGACCGAGCCGAACTCGAGTTGCTCGCGAGCTGTCTCGTCTCATTAACAGCCCTTCTTTTCATACTTCCAAATGAGAGGAGATTAAGGAAACGATCTGAAAGCTTGCACAGGAAGTTGGCTAGAGAACTGTTATAGAGGTTAAGGTTGCCTTATCCACTACTGTCAAAGAGCATGAGAAAGAGAAACAATCAAGTGAGGTATTGGAAGAACTCTGTGACCGGTTTGCAATAGGGGTATAAGAGAGTATGCAAGGCATGTTCAAATTGCCAAACAGAAATCTGACCTGGAGTGGACTGGTTATTAACCATATCTCTATCAATTAGGAAATATCTTAATTGATCATATAAATATTGTGAATATAGGAATACTATCTTTTGTAAATAATCTTCTTGCCTTATTTTCTAGCCTTTGTAAACTATATATACCCTGTACATTCATTATGTTAAATATACAATTCTTCCACAAACACCTATCTCTTATATGGTATCAAAAGGCTCTCATCGATCCGCCCTAAAACTTCGACCTAAACGACCCTCATTCAAACGTCAGGCTTCGTCTTCTTCGTCTCTCTCAACCCTCGACATGGCAAGCAACACCAACAACAATGATGTTATTGTTCCAAACCCTCATTAAACCACAAAACCTTTAACCTCGCTAAACTTGAATCACTGCGTAAAACTTAACGCACTCAACTATACCGCCTGGCGGTTCCAACTAACCAACATTCTCATTGGTTTTAGCCTCCTCGGTTTTATCACTGGAACCGAGGTACCACCTGCTCAAACCATTACCGACGCCACCAATGTCGAACAACCAAATCCGTCTTATTTGACATGGCTCAAACAAGACGGACTCATCCTTGGGGCCCTCATGGGTACCCTCTCGGCTGCCCTACAACCATTAATCGTACGGGCCAAAACCGCTAAAGAGGCATGTGACATCCTTGCCCACACCTATGCCAACCCTTCAAGGGCACACATAATGCAACGTAAAAACCGATTTGAATCCATTGTCAAAACAACCGATCAAACCATAACCGATTACATGAACTCAATAAAGGTTTGTGTCGATCAACTCGCCCTAATTGGCAAAATCCTCGATCCCGAGGACATCATAGATAGAGTCCTCAAAGGCCTCGACTATGAAACCTATAAATCCGTCATCACCATTGTGAGGGGCCGAGACACACCAATAACTTTCGAAGCCCTTCAAGAGCAATTGTTAAACCATGAACTACTGTCAAAACATGAAAACTCCACCACTCACAACCATTATGCTCCATCCGCAAACCCAGCCCACCGTCACACCAATCAACACCGCAACGCCACCCGTCAACAACCCGCCACATACTACCAACAGCCTGACCAACTATCAACAACCTTCTCACCAAAACCCACCAATGAACCCTCCTGTTTCTCGCCCCTTCAAAGGCCGATGCCAATGGTGTCGGGAAACAGGCCACGTAATTGCAAATTGCCCTTTATTCAGGAAGCTCTTTCCATCCATCGTCTTCCCTGAACCGAACTACCGTCAGCACCACGCCCCACCACAAGCTCATCTCGCCAATTATGGCAGTCCCGCTCCCAACCCAAATTTCTTGCTTGACAGTGGAGCATCGCACCACCTCACACATGATTTTTGTTGGAGCTTGTGTCCTCCACAAATTAGTGTGATAACATTTGTAAATCTCTTACAGGTTCACAAGGGTATACTTCGTATATTTAATCAGTTGATTAGAAAGTTTGACGTTATTATCATACAGATGGCGGTGATCAACTGGTCCGTAAAGGTCACACCTATAGAATGTGTTTGAGAAATGTGGTTATAGAAATATAATCACATTGATGCCCAATATGACTAAAAAGTTAGTCAATGTGTTGATGAGATAATTATTTAATGAAAATTAAATAATATTAGTTGAGACGAATTAACTGTCAATTCGTAAATTAGATATAATAAGTTATATTTAATTAAATGTATATAATGTTAGTTTGGACGAATTAATCTGTTAATTCGTAATTAAATATAATCAGTTATATTTAATATCAACAAGATGAATGTGTCATAGTGGTAATAGTGAGGGTACACAAACCAAGAGGTCTTGGGTTCGATCCTCACTAGATGACAATTCAACACATATTATATATTTTTGGAAAGACCAAAAATAAGGAGGATATACTCCTTATTTCGGTCAGTTTGGCCGAAAATTAGAAAAGATTTTTCTTTCCTAATTGACTCCAAGTTTCGGTCTGTATAAAAAGAAAGGGAGAGAATTATTTCTACCCTAATGCTTTTTCTTGACCTTGCCTCCTCTCTCTCATCAGAAAAAAAACACAAAAACAACTAAATTTTACAGAAAATTTTAGATCGATTTCTAGCATAATCAAGGGGCATATCTCATATCGTCTTGAGTGCAACTAATAGGCGAATATCAATTTTGATATTGTTCTTAGGCCAATTTTGCTAGGACCGAAGGTTAATTCTAAATCCTTTATACTTTGTTTATGTATTTTGTTTATGACCATTGATCATCATTGTTAAATTCGTTATAATCCTTCTAGTTTAAGGGAAGTATACAGATTATTTCCCACAAGTGGTATCAGAGCACTAGGCCACGATTTTAATCTTGATGATTTTCATAAATTTGTATGTGAACAATGAGATTTTTCGAGAAAAAATTTAGGGTTTCGAAATTTTTTTGGGTTCGGCAAAAATTTTTTTGTGCCGAATTGTTTTTTTTTCTCTTCCTTTTTTTTTCTTTTGTTTGATGATATTTTTCCATTTTATTTTTCATATTATTGTTTTAATCAGTTAAAATTATCATATGAAGAATTGGTAGTTTTGATTTAATGCATATTAAGTTAAAGTTAAATGGAATCATCATGTTTATGATAAAAAGAATGTTTTTGCTATATAGTTTTTGGCATATAAATTAATCATGTTCATTATTTCATATGCTAATCATATTCTAATAGCAAATGTATACAATTTTGTCATCAAATCTTGTTTTAGGGCATATTGCCGCAAAAGAAAGAAAAAAAAGGGGAGGATTTTTTTTAGGGTTTGCCGTGTTAAAAAAAAAAAATTTTTTGTTTTTTTTCAGCCGAGACCAAATTATAATTGGTTTTTGTTTTTGTTTGTTTTTTTTTTTGGCCAATTAGTTATTGTGAATCGGTTCACAATTTAAAGATACCGAGTTATTTTAAAGCAGTTTAAAATTTTGACGGATAGAATTCATATTACAAGTTTAATATGGATTAAGAATGAAATTAATGTGATTAATTGCGGAATTGTCACTTAATTTAATTTAAATAGGTGGTTTGGATAAATTAATCAACATAATTTAGGAATTGTGTTATGTATGTTTAATTTATTTTAGTTGATGCTTTTAATTTTGTTGAATGAATCGAATGAATGAATTTTATTTACGTATTGATTTTTGCAATCGGTTGTAATTTGTAATACTTAGTGTGGCCTTAGTCAAATTATGTTTTCGTAATGAAGGAAACATGATTTTTATGTAATTATGAGATCTCGAATCTCCTTTATTTTAGTTTTGAGTTTTGAAATTAGAATGTAATAAATAGGTCAATTATGTAATTTTATTTATTGTAATTTCAAAAAGACTAAAGATGAAGATTGGAGCTCACTCCCACTACATGGATCAAGATGGAACATCAAGACAAGCTTCTCGGGTCCAAGGATGGATTCCAAACTTGTATTTATTGTTCATTTTGATAGGATATGCCACACTAGGACTTTTACTGTTTATTTTTACGTTTTCATTCTTATTGCTTTTCATTCACATGTTAGTTTATGCATCATATTCCGCCTAAAACCAAACCACCTACTAAAATGCATGAAAATTGACTCATATAGGTTGTATGTTAGTTTTCATGGACATGCAGATGTCACAGTCTTTAAGCCATCACCTTAGTTTAATCATTCTCGCATGCTAGATTATAGTTCACTTAAAATGAATTTAAATAAAGTTGATGGGATCTTCCTCTAAAACGGAAATTGAGATTAGTCTTTATAAGGGCAAACATCTATGAATCCCTTCTTTGTCGGTAGGCCTAATATGACCCCTTCTACGTTGGGTAAGTAGTTGTGTTGACTTAGTTTACCTCAACATCATAGTCCGAAGAGTTTCTCGTGATTATGATGGACTATAGATAGAATTTACAGAAATTTATCGACCAAGAATTCTAACGGTAGAATTAGCTAAAAGGTTAGCTTATCAATTTACAGAGAATTGAGTCTTGGAGTCATTTATATAATTCTTGAGGGAGGTCAATTGTATAAATGTTTTTTTTTAAGTCTTCGCATTATGACATTAGCTCATTAGACTTAAAATTAAAACGATGCACATGCTTATTATTTTATTCTTCTTTCGCAGTGTAGAACACGTTTATTATCGATAATACTGTTGCAACAAATGGCTGGAAATAACGCAATCCCAATGCCTAGTGCCACACTATATCGTTCGTCCTGGCTAAAAATGTTCATGGACCAAATGAATCAGTCCACTCGACTGAAGAATGATGGGTCCAATTTTATGGATCGGGAGGCGGCACTACGGAATGCGCCATCGCTGACGGTAAGCTCAGGTATTTAACTGAGCCAATACCGGTCAACCCAGGCCCAAATGCAGGAGTCAACGAGTCACTCGCTTATAGTGATTTCGTTATGGAAGCGGGTGCGATAAAGAACGTATTCATCTTTGCAATGGAAACCAATTTACAGAGATGCTTCATTGCCCAAAGTGCAAACAAGATTTTCACTACGCTCACTAACGAGTTCTCAAAAGCACCGAGAATCGTTACATATGAGCATACCTGTCGCTTCTTTGATGCGAAACTCCAGAAGGGCCAACCAGTTAGCCCACACATTCTTCACATGATTGAGAATGTCGAGAAGCTGGAGACACTGAATTGTAGAATCAGTGAGAGCATTGTCATTGACCGAATGCTTCATTCTCTTCACGATGGTTTTGCCCTTTTCAGGGCGAACTACTACATGAATGACTTGAAAAAGAGTCCTCATGAGCTACACACCCTTCTCGTACAGACCGAGAAGGATATGAAATTGAGTGGGAGCATGAAGCAGGATGTTCTCACGATTCACAACAAGAGTAAAGGTAAGGGCAAGGCTCATGGCGACCTAACTGTAGGTAAGCCAAAGTTCAAGAAGCCAGGAAACGGTAAGAGTGCGCCTGGTGAGACTAGTGGCTCACAGGGCAAGACAAAGAGCAAGGGCGGTGACATAGAGTGCCACCATTGTCACAAGACTGGACATTAGAGGAGGAACTGTCCCGTCTACCGTGAGGACATCAAGGCAGGCCGCGTCGTTCCTGTTGGTATGTCATCTTATATTCATATGATTGAGATTAACCATGCAAGTTTCGGAACTTGGGTACTTGATACTGGTTGTGGTTCTCATCTGTGTAATCATTTGCAGGGCCTAAAGAACATCATACCTCTCGAAAAAGGTGATGTGGACCTACGAGTCAGGAATGGAGCACGAGTTGCTGCTGCCTCGAAGGGGACATATGTAATCCAACTCCCTAGTGGTTTTGAGTTATCTTTAAATAACTGTTACTATGTACCCAGTTTATCTAAGAACATTATTTCTGTTTCCGTACTTGCTAAAGACGGTTTTACATTTTCAATAAAGGATAATAGTTGTATTTTCTCTTTTAATGAAATGATTTATGGCAAAACAGTTTCCATGAATGAAATTTACATCTTAGATCAAACCACAGAAGTATTACACATGAATAATAAGAAATTAAAGGTTGGTGACAAAGATCAAACCTATCTATGGCATTGTCGAATGGGACACATAAATGAGAAACGCGTGAAGAAACTCGTCGATAATGGGACTATTCCCGCATTCGATTTTTCTACATATGACACGTGTGAATCATGTCTCATTGGCAAGATGACTCGAATTTCCTTCAAAGGTGTTGGAATGCGCGCTAGTGACCTATTAGGACTCACACATACGGACGTATGTGGACCTATGTCAATTACCGCTAGAGATGGCTATAGATATTTTATCACTTTCACGGACGATTTGAGTAGATACGGATATGTCTACTTAATGAAGCATAAAAGTGAGTCCTTTGAGAAATTCAAGGAATACCAGAATAGGGTACATAACCAACTGGGTAGAAAGATTAAATCACTCCGTTCAGATCGGGGTCGCGAATATTTTTCAAATGAGTTTGATCAACACCTGAAAGACTGTGGAATCGTTTTGCAGTTAACTCCACCTGGAACACCTCAATTGAATGGTGTGTCCGAACGGAGAAATCGAACCTTACTTGATATGGTTCGATCCATGATGAGTCACACGGTGGTGCCTGATTCATTATGGGGTTATGCTCTTTTGTCAGCCGCTCTTATACTTAACCGAAGTCCGTCTAAAGCTGTCGACAAGACTCCATATGAAATTTGGAAGGGAACGGTCCCTAACTTGTCCTTTATTCGGGTTTGGGGCTGCGAGGCTTATGTCAAGTGGAGACACGAGGATAAGCTCGTCCCGCGATCGGTCAAGACATACTTTATAGGTTATCCAAAAGGAACATTTCATCATTACTTCTATTCGCCTACCGAACATCGAGTTTTTGTTGCGGCTAGTGCGACGTTCTTAGAGAAAGAATTTCTCGAGAACAAGTCAAGTAATAGAACCTTCGAGCTGTCGGAGATTCCAGAACCAACAACCGAGGAACAGATGGAGGAAGCTGTACCTCCAACTGATGATACGGTTAATATTCCTGAGGAACCTAGGAGGTCGGGTAGAGACTCTCATCCTCCGGACAGATACATTGGTATTGTCGAGGAGAATGACGTTTTACTTCTAGAAAGTAATGAACCCGCAACCTATAAAGGTGCTATGGCCTGTTCCGACTCAAAGCTATGGCTCGAAGCCATGCAATCCGAGATGGACTCCATGTATGAGAATAACGTATGGGATCTAGTTGATTTACCTAATAAGGTAAAACCTCTACAGTGCAAATGGCTTTACAAAATAAAGCGTTCTGTAGACGCGCAACCAGATATATATAAGGCACGACTTGTGGCAAAAGGTTTCACTCAAGTGCAAGGATTGCATTATGATGAGATTTTTGCACCTGTAGTCATGCTACGTTTCATTCGGATAATCTTAGCGATTGCCGCATTTCATGATTATGAGATTTGGCAAATGGATGTGAAAACCGCCTTCTTAAACGGTTGTTTGGAGGAAGAGTTGTACATGGTGCAACCCGAAGGTTTCATAGATCCTGAGCATCCTAAGAAAGTATGCAAGCTTAAGCGTTCCATTTACGGACTTAAACAAGCTTCTCGGAATTGGAATCATCGTTTCGACCAAGTGATAAAAGAGTATGGTTTCACTCGATCGGTCGAGGAACCATGCTTATATATCAAGTCGAGTGGGAGCAAGATTGTATTCTTGATATTGTATGTCGATGACATACTCTTGATTGGGAATGACATTCCTCTCCTTTCTTCGGTTAAAGAATGGTTGAAGAACCATTTCCAGATGAAAGATCTGGGTGAGGTACAACGTATTTTGGGAATCCGTATCTACCGAGATAGATCACGACGGATGTTATCACTTAGTCAGGAGTCTTATTTGGATAAGGTTCTTGAGAGGTTCAGCATGACCAACTCCAAGAAGGGAAACCTTCCTATGACGACTGGGATGCAGTTGAGCAAGTCTCAGTCACCCACGACGCCTGAAGGGATTGAGCGCATGAGTCGTGTTCCTTATGCATCTGCAATAGGATCGATCATGTATGCCATAATATGCACACGTCCAGACGTGACATATGCATTGAGTATGACGAGTCGGTACCAAAAGACTCCAGGTGAAACACACTGGATAGCAGTCAAAAATATCCTCAAGTACCTACGGAGGACTAAAGATTGGGTATTGACTTATGGAGGCGATACTAAGCTATGCGCAACCGATTCTGTGAGATGTTAACTTCCAAACGGATCGAGATGATTCAAAATCTCGGTCCGGGTTCGTCTTCACTCTTAATGGTCTTGGTGGTGGTGGAAGAGTTCCAAACAGAGTGTTGTAGCAGATTCTACTACTCAATCCGAGTACTATGCCGCTTCGGAGGCAGCAAAGGAAGCGATATGGATGCGTCAATTCTTACAAGGGCTTTCGGTAGTTCCTAGTTCGTGTGACACCCTTAAATCTAGACTTGATTTTATACGTAAATTCTACAGAAAAACTGGTAGGATATGTTTGTAAATGGTTTAGTTAGAAAAATTTTTGAAATTGCAGGTTTTTGGACTAGTTGAACCATTTACAAACATATCCTACCAGTTTTTCTGTAGAATTTACGTATAAAATCAAGTCTAGATTTAAGGGTGTCACAGTTGGTATCAGAGCCTATTGCTCCCAATGCACGTTTGTGCACCCCACTTAGAAATCACTTGACCTTAAAATAATAAACTTGAGAGAAGGGTAGGATGGGTAGAATTAAGATTTTATGTGGTAGTCTGTTTGTGATTGCTAATTGTTAGGTTTGTTGATTGTTAGTTATTAGTTTTGGTGCCACTAAAGGTTGGTTATGCCAAATGTAGAATGCTTCCACTTTCTTGATATTTCTTTTCGTATTCAGTGTATCTTACCTTAATCTTCCATTTTCGTTGGTCATTCGTTTTTCAAATTCCTCTTATCTCGCCTAGGTAACTACCTTTCAATTCTTTCTCCCGTTTCATCTTAGGTTCGTCTTCTTCTTATAATAAAGTCCATGTGGACACGTTCCTTTTATACCGCTGGATAGTTCCCTTGTCCAAGAGAACCCAGTTTTGAGAGAATGTAACTTTGGAGGGCGTGAACGAGTTGAGAAATTGATTGGTTAAGGTTTGAGTGGTATAGGAGGATATAACTTGGGATCCTTTGGTTAATCTTGTTAGTTGTGCTTAATGTGAGAGTTTAGTGAGTTGAGAAAATACCTTGGGATTTATGTCTATAGAGAGCTTGTTTGTTATAGATAATTCAGTATGGGTACTAACTTAGAACATAGGATGGAATGAACCTAAGCTACTCCATTTGAGAGTCTCGATATTTCTTGTGGAGAATTAAAGGTATGATAGTTAGCCCTAATCCTTGTGGGCCTTGAAAGGAATACAATAGGACATTGATGTTGATTAATGGATTGGTATTGTACTTCGGAATTAGTTAGTTTGTTAAACCTTTTAAGTTGACCAAATCTAGTATAGAGTAGCCCTTGTTGACCTTATAAAACATATCTGAATTTGGGAATTTTGGTGGAATGTTGTTCGATATAGTTCGTGAGTTCAAGGATGTGATTCCAATTTATGGTATCGGAAACTAGAAGTATTAAGTGGTGAGATGATGGAGTAAACAAGCCAGGGTACTTGGAGATGACATAGTAAGTGAAGTTCAATGACGAGAATTGTAAAGGAGATACTTTGGGACATGGATGGTAACAAATGAATTTGTGTGGTGAATTGATTTTGGCTCTTAGAATCAATTGAGTTGAGGAATACCTACCATTGTGGGGTCCTAGTTAGCCTTATAATTTGGTAGACTTTTGGGGCTTGGTTGAATACCTTAGTGATGTAACCTTATCATATCGATCATAAGTTTTGATGAGTGTTTGGTAAGCGGTAACCCTTTCATTGTGCCGCTTCTATTCTCCTTTCCTTCTCTTTAACATTTGTTGAACCCTGTTCTTATGCCAAAGTTTATGTATCTTCTTCTTGCCCTAGATATCTTCTTAACTCGAATACCTCTTATTTTTGTCAACCGTTATCTCTACGGTCTGACTCCTTAGTTTCCTAACTTGTCTGGTTCATGCACCCTTTGAAAATATTTTACCGTTTCTCTATTCCTTTATTACTCCTTATCTCCTTAGTATAGTTGGTACCTTATTGACCATGTTTACGGAGTTAGTGAGATGTGACTTGAGGATATAGGATTGACTAAGTAGTCGGGATTGTGTTTGACTTCCATAATCACTTTGGAGATGAGGGTTTGATAATGTATATGTTACCATATGAGAAATGTTAAATGTGGGTTTATTAGTTGGTTTTAGTGAGTGATTTTGATTACTACTTGAGGTATGGTATGAAAGAGGGAGTAAGCTACTTTATTGGGAGGTTTTTAGCACTTGTTTTGGAAACTAGAAAGGGTAATGGTACGGTTGACACCAATTGTTAGGCTAAGGAACATAATTTCAATTTATGGTTTTGTTACAATTATGACCTTGTTCCTTGAGAATTTGATGGTAAGTAAGTTTCGGATATCAAATTGGAAAGAATACTCCTTGGGGATGTTGATGACCAGAATGGATTGGTGATGTGATTTGGTATTAGTTGGCTCTTGAGAGTTCTTGAGTTGAGAGAGACTCAGTGTTGAGAAGAATTTGTTAGCCCTATAGATTTATAGACCTTGATATCGCATTGAGTACTTGAGATGATGGGATGATGTTGTAGCTGAGTGTAGATCCGCTTTTGGCAATCCTTAATAAGCAAAAGGATAGAAAACTTGAGACCCTATTGATTTTTCATAATTTGAGGTTGGTATGTTACTACCTTGTTTTGAAATGAGAACCTTGTGGAATTTTTGAGGAACCTTCTCTTGGAGTTTAGAGCATGGTATTGGGACTCTAGATTGAAGGTTTACTTTTTGAGGAACCCATAGTTGACACTAGTGGGATACAAATACAGCTTTGTTGGAAGTCTTGACCTTAGGCTTGTGAAAGTCGTTTCGGGATGTTTGAGAATTTGGAGCGTTGAGATCACACTTATAGTGAAATATCTTGTTCCAGGGAATATGATAGGAAGAAGTAACATAAGCGATTGAGGAGACTCTTGGGAGTGATGTTGTTATTGGAGATATGAGTGTCTGGCGTTTCCTTGGTGTCTAATCTCCCTTCTTCCTTGATCATGAGCGTTACCGCTCATATCTCTCTTCCTTACATCATCATACTCCTCTCGTAAGTTTGATGTTGGTAACCTATGAAACTTTATCTTTGACATCCTTGTAATTATGACTTCAATTCTTACCCCATAAAATTCATCATAGTTTTTTTTTTTATTAGTTAAGCTTGAATCCTTTTAGCATACCTGCTCCTATGAGGTCTAAGTTACTTTTCACTTCAGGGAGTTTCTAAATATTTCAAGCTACCAGTTTCGATTCATTCTTGAAAGTTTATGTCACTTCTGCAAACCTAACCTATTTTTAAGGATTTGAAAATGAAATTTTGATTTATTTCCGTAAGGTATTCCTTTTTCTTACTTTTGTTCCGAGTTTCTAAGCCTTGTATAATCATATTTAGTAAAGATAGTATTCTTACTATAGAATTTTAAACTAAAAGGTTGAAAAGGCTTTTATGATTTTCAATGGTTTTAACATTAGTGAATGTTAAATCTCGTTGTTGGAGACGTCCCAATAATGGGTTTTCTCATTTATTGGTGAAGAAGTATTTTTATATCTTGATATGAATATGGATGTTCTTGTCTGATCAACAAGAGTATCACCGTTTCATTGAAAAGATATCTATATTTTCTTATAACTATAATTTCTCCTTCTAAGTTTCGAGGACGAAACTTTTTAAAAGGAGGGGTGATTGTAACGCCCGTAAATTTGGACGTTAATATATTTAAATAATTTATTAATCAAAATAAAAGTGATAATTAAGTATTTAAAGTAAAAATAATTCAAAGAAATATAATTTTATTATATTTTGAAGAAAAGTATTTATTTTGATAGTTTTGAAATGTTTAAAAATAGTTTAAACCGTGTAAAATCTTTTATTTCGAAATAAGGGCGTATCGGGGGGAAAATGACAATTCGTTTGAACGTTGGGTAAACGAATTTGGAAATGGGTCGTGTGAATACTCAATTTTATTGTAATCTCGTGTTTAAAGACTTTGGACTTGACGGAATTTGCGTTTGACTTACGGATTTAATTATTATTGAAACGAGTCAAAACCGACTCGTAAAAATCCCGACTAAAAATCCCGTACGTACTTTTCTCCTTTCCTTTCTCCTTTCACGCGCACACACTCCCCCTTTATTCTATTTTTCTGATTTTTTTTGTTCTTAGCTTCATCATCATCAAATCAAACCCACAAAACACCATTAACATATTTCAAGCTCAAAATCGTCATAAATCCTTCGTTTCTTGTCCGTTTTTCGCGAAATTTACCTTTCCGGAATCCCCTCGCCACGATCTACAACTTAGTATGTTCTAATTTCAGTTTTCATTAAGTTTTTTTAAGACTAATTTTCGGAAATTCGGTATTTGTGTTTAATTTTTGTGTTTTTATTGTTTAATTAGGTGAAGGATTGGAAGACGAGTTTGGGGACTCGTATATTATTGAAGATAGCGGATAGTTGCTAGTTAGGGTTTGGGTTTGAGGTGCTAATTGCTCTTTTTTCTAGCTTAAGGTAACATATTTCGAGCTACTCGACGAATTATCGTCACATGTTTTTGATTTTTGTATGTTTGGTGAATTTTTGTTTGGGTAGTAATTTTTCACATGTTAAACTTAGTTTCATGCAAGCTTAATTTGTGCCTTTTGGTAGTTTAAATTATCAAAATTGAATTGGGGACGATTAATTAATTTTCAGACGGTCTTATAATGTATAAAAATGAAAAAAAAAAGAGAAGAAATGGTGCGGCAGCGGGCCCGGCAGCAGCCGGCAGGCCCACGACAGCCCCGGCCGGTCTTGGGGTTGGCCCGGGTCGGTCCGTTGCTTGATTCGCGGTTTTCCATGCTTTGTCCGTCATTTTAGGTTCATCACGGATATAAATAGAATGAGTATACATGGTTAAAGTTGTTAAGAGAATCACAAAAGTAGCTAAAAGTTATGCTAAGGGTAGAAAAATTATGTTATATTGACAATTACCACATGTTAGGATAATTTACAAAATGAAATGGTAATTAATAGGCTCAAAATGAATTTTATAGCTATAATTGTAATGTTTTGTTGATTGTGCCGAAAACTGAGCCTTAGTCCCTTTGGTCGATGCGATGTCGATTAATTGAGTGATTGGTCACCGCAATTTGACCCGCACTGCCGCAGGGCTGGGGTTGCGGGTAAAAATTCGGTTGAATGAATTAGATAATCGGCCTTTTTCTTGTTTTAGGCCATTTATTATATCTCTATTTCACATGTGTAGTTAATTGAATTTAAATAGCTTCTTATTTAGTTAGTTGAATTTAAATAGCTTTTTATTTTGTAGTAATGGCCCTAGTTTCCCCTAAAGCCTTTTATATTGTTATAATTGCTAGGATTGGAAATTAGTATTGAATTCTTATTGAGGAACTATTTGGGATTGTATCTTTGTAAATAGACATTTATATAGCTTTCACATGATAGAATGTTAGAATTTATGTTGGTAAGTAGGACTTTTTGCCCTCTTAAGGTTAAGTGGGTGCCTTACTTGACTTATGTGGTGAGTTTTGGGTGGTGTGGGCTAAAATATTCAAGCTGGGACTAGCTGTGACTAGGTCCTAGGTGAGTATTTCGGCCTTCATCATAGATAGGTCTTTATAGTCTCTGACGAGTATATGTTCACTGCTTGATAGCCTTTGTGTTCCTGACTAGTGGATGTTTATCCAAGTTGGGGCATGACCTCAGGTACTAATTTTGATAGTATGGGGTCAGCTTAAGTACTAGCCGACCCTTCGGTGGTGTCCTTAGGGTACTCACTTCACTTTGTTTTAAAAAAAGTTGTGAGTCTTGGGTGCGGTGGTGTGTATCCGCATGTCTAGGTCTGCGCAGATTTTAGGCTAGGGTTGTGTTGTCTCTTGGCCATGTTTTCTTAATAGTAACCGCTGAGCCAAGATACCGGTTCGATTACCTTCCCTACCTCGTGGTATAGACTTGAGTTACAAAGTGACTATTGACGGTGCTAAGAACTTATGCCTGTCTTTGATATATTGCCCTTTCTTGTTTGATGATTCTATGAATCATAGAAGGTGAGATGCAAGCCGGCTATGGTTGATAGAGTTTGGATTACAATTTGTTAAATATTTCACATGTTAGTTTAGTTTGGTCAGTTTAGGGCTCATATGTTAGAATAATTGATAATTGAATTCTTTATCATCTTGTTTACATGTTTCGTTACATGTTACATAAATTTTGACGATTCGTGGCTGGGAGGACTCGAAGTTACTCCCCACTGAATTGTGGCTTTCGTGTTTATATAAAATGCGATTGACAGGTTGTTGATGCTTTGTTTGGGGTCACAGACGGCTAGTGAGCAAGGAACCTTGGACCTAGTTTTGGCTATTCTATTAGTAAACCTTTTATACTTTTGGTTTGTATATAATTTGAAGGGACATATGTCTCCCTTTCTATTATTGGTTTGTATCCTTATATTTCCGCGTCTTTAGTTATATATGTAAATTAGTTTATCAGTTGTTGCAGGGTTTTTGACACTCTTCTTGAGTTGGAATTGGTTGTGAATGGTTTAGTTAGAAAAATTTTTGAAATTGCAGGTTTTTGGACTAGTTGAACCATTTACAAACATATCCTACCAGTTTTTCTGTAGAATTTACGTATAAAATCAAGTCTAGATTTAAGGGTGTCACAGTTCGAATGACCCGATCACCATCTATTGTGACAATAGAGGTGCCATCTTCCAGGCTAAGGAGCCAAAGTCTAGCAACAAATCTAGACATGTACTTCGGAAAGCTCACTTGATCCGTGATTACGTGGAGCAAGAAGAGATAGTGATTGACAAGATTGCGACGGATGATAACATCGCGGATCCTCTCACCAAACCGTTGAATTATGATAAGCATGTAGGGCATGTTAATTCCATGGGAATTAAAAATGTTCCTGAGTTGTAGTACTTGATTATGGATTTGATACATTATCTTTTTCATGTACTCTTTATAACTTCATCGTTTTATATATATAATATTTTGTTTTTCATGTGGATTGTACTGACAACATTGAACGCCACAAAGTGAACTGAATTACATTATATTTGTTTTGGTCCTTAATCGCCAATGTGAGCTGATAACTCCGGCTATTATATTGTGCAGTCGATTGATGGTGGGTTCAACGAGCCATAAGTCAAACGGTTGACTGATCGATCACAGATACGAGATTATGACGATACCTCGTAGGACAACTTTTTGTGACAACGTAATGGAGTCCTAAATGTTTAATAACATTCGGTACTAGGTCGTGGATAGGACATCCATTGTGTTCCTAGAGTCGATTCTTTTGACTATCGACTATCTCTTGAGATTAAGGCAGTTTTTGGGTGACTTTGGTTTCTTTCTCACGGTCTGCCGTAACTGGAGGCTAAGTAGTTTTTTTCTGGGTCATTTCATACTGTGCTTACATCTGCAGGATTCAAGTTGAGGAAAATATCCAACCCTTATCAGGTATAGTTATTTCTTAGGGCCACTCGAGGAGTTGTAACTGAAATGCATGGCCATGCTCGAATGTTGATTCGTTTATCATTTAAGTTACTCTCTAGTCGGGGAAACCACTCTTGATATTGATCGCTTGTAAAATACGACCTTTGTAAATTCGGATTTGCAAATTGTTTTACATTGAGTGGGAGAAATTTTAGGATATGAGAATCGGTTATCGCACATACACTTGTGAGGACAAGTGGGAGTTTGTTGGAGCTTGTGTCCTCCACAAATTAGTGTGATAACATTTGTAAATCTCTTACAGGTTCACAAGGGTATACTTCGTATATTTAATCAGTTAATTAATGTTTACCTAATAACGGTTGACTTGCTAGAAAGTTTGACGTTATTATCATACAGATGGCGGTGATCAACTGGTCCCTAAAGGTCACACCTATAGGATGTGTTTGAGAAATGTGGTTATAGAAATATAATCACATTGATGCCCAATATGACTAAAAAGTTAGTCAATGTGTTGATGAGATAATTATTTAATGAAAATTAAATAATATTAGTTGAGACGAAATTAACTGTCAATTCGTAAATTAGATATAATAAGTTATATTTAATTAAATGTATATAATGTTAGCTTGGACGAATTAATCTGTTAATTCGTAATTAAATATAATCAGTTATATTTAATATCAACAAGATGAATGTGTCATAGTGGTAATAGTTAGGGTACACAAACCAAGAGGTCTTGGGTTCGATCCTCACTAGATGACAATTCAACACATATTATATATTTTTGGAAAGACCAAAAATAAAGAGGATATACTCCTTATTTCGGTCAGTTTGGCCGAAAATTAGAAAAGATTTTTCTTTCCTAATTGATTCCAAGTTTCGGTCTGTGTAAAAAGAAAGGGAGAGAATTATTTCTACCCTAATGCTTTTTCTTGACCTTGCCTCCTCTCTCTCATCAGAAAAAAACACAAAAACAACTAAATTTTACAGAAAATTTTAGATCGATTTCTAGCATAATCAAGGGGCATATCTCATATCGTCTTGGGTGCAACTAATAGGCGAATATCAATTTTGATATTGTTCTTAGGCCAATTTTGCTAGGATCGAAGGTTAATTCTAAATCCTTTATACTTTGTTTATGTATTTTGTTTATGACCATTGATCATCATTGTTAAATTCGTTATAATCCTTCTAGTTTAAGGGAAGTATACAGATTATTTTCCACATTGGATACCCTTGATTTTCATTCTCCTTATGACGGCTTAGACGACCTCATCATCGGTGATGGTTCCGCTCTTTCGATCGCAAATACAGGTTCATTTACATTGCATAATCTTAAATTTAATAATGTTTTACACGTTCCCGATATTTCTCGCATTATAATTTCGATTTCTCAATTGTGTAATGATAATAATGCTTACGTTGTATTTACAAATAACTGGTTCTTTGTAAAGAACCTTCAAACCAAGAAGACCCTCCTCCAGGGCCAAGCCAATCAGGGGGTTTATGAGTGGCGTCCACCATCGATCGTCAACCATGCCGCCGTCAAAAATAGAGGAACCACGCCGATTTCGTGGCACCATAAGTTAGGGCATCCTACGTATGATGTACTCCGACTTATCAATAAAAAATTATCTTTTTGCATTAAGGACTTTGAACACTGTGATGCTTGTTGTATTTCCAAAAGCAAAAAGGTACCCTTCTCTATTTCTTCGTTAACATCCAACGCTCTACTCGATTTACTTTTTTCGGACCTATGGACTAGTCCAGTCCTATCTCGTGACAACTACAAATACTACGTCATATTTATAGACCATTATACTAAATACGTCTGGCTATACCCTCTAAAACGAAAGTCTGAACCACACAAGTATTTACACAATTTAAGGCTTTAGTTGAAAAGTATTTTAATCGACCCATTCGTCGCTTCTTTTCCGATAATGGTGGCAAATACATTAAACTAAATCAATCCTTACTTAATGATGGCATCTCGCATAGCACTAGTCCGCCTCACACAGCCGAACACAATGGCTATGCCGAAAGACGACATAGACATATTGTAGAAACCGGTCTTGCATTGCTAAATCATGCTGCCCTTCCCACAACTTATTGGCCATTTGCTTTTACTACCGCAACATATCTCATCAATCGACTACCCACCAAAACTTTAAATGGTGAATCTCCTTATTTTAAATTACATAAAATTCAACCCGACTACAATAAGCTTCGAAATTTTGGATGCTTATGCTATCCGTGGCTGAGACCATATACAAAACATAAATTAGAAGACTGTTCCATAGCATGTATTTTTGTTGGTTATTCTAACACCCAAAGTGCGTATCATTGCTTAGACCCAAAAACCCATCGAATATATATCTCTCGACATGTAAAATTTGTTGAAAATAGTTACCCATTCCGTGACACCACCTCGACACCTCCTTCACCCATAACCGATGAATGGTGTACCCTCCATATACCCCTCCTTCCTCCGCTGCCCACTACCGTGCAACCCTCCACCGCCACTCCACTCACCACTTCCGTCGAACCTCCCTCCCATCCACCGGTCACCATTGTTTATTCTCGTCGTCCTCAACCTTCCACACCATCCACGACTCCCACTACTGACTCCACTCCCATCGACAACTCCTCACCTGCTAGCTCCACTCCCATCGACACCTCCTCACCTGCTGCTCCTCTTTCTTCCGTTGCACCCTCCAAGCCCGCACCTAAACCTCGCAAACCATCCATTCCACCACCTCCTAAAACCATTGTTACAAGGCTTGACAATGGGATTAAGAAACACAATCCTAACTATACTAACAACCTCGCTCAAGCATCTTCTACTAATGATATTCTACCCAACACCGTCAAGCAAGCTCTTATTCTTCCTCAATGGCGACATGTTATGCAGGAGGAATTTGATGCTCTTGAACGAAACCACACCTGGGCCCTTGTTCCTCGCACTTCATCTCAAAATGCCATCGGATGTAAGTGGGTTTATAGGAACAAATTTAACCCCGATGGCTCCCTAAAACAGCACAAAGCACGTCTTGTCGCTAAAGGATTCCATCAAAGACCTGGCATTGATTTCAATGAAACATTTAGTCCCGTTGTTAAACCCACAACTGTTCGCTTAATTCTATCCTTAGCTGTCACTAATTCATGGTCGCTAAGATAATTGGATGTCAACAATGCATTCCTCCAAGGCAAGTTAACTGATGATGTCTTTATGATCCAACCCCCTGGCTTCATTAATCAAACAAAAACTGATTTTGTCTGTAAGTTAAACAAAGCCATTTATGGCCTAAAACAAGCTCCTCGAGCATGGTACACCGAACTAACCTCCTATCTTCTACAATATGGTTTTAAACAATCTGTCTCTGACTCATCTTTGTTTATTTTACATACACAAATCACGTTCATTTATATGCTTATTTATGTTGACGACATTATCGTCACTGGACCAAATCCTACCCAATTACGCTATTTCATTGAAAAATTATCTCAACGTTTTTCACTTAAAGACCTCGGCCCGCTGTCCTATTTTCTAGGCATCGAAGTTGCCCATAACTCTCTCGGCATTCATTTAAACCAATCTAAATACATTCACGATCTTCTCACCAAATACAAAATGATTGATGCTAAGCCTAATGCGACACCAATGGCTACATCTCCGTCATTGGCTCGTGAAGACCACCTACCCATTCAAGACCACTCCGAATATCGTGCTATTGTTGGTAGTCTACAGTACCTATCCCTAACTAGGCCCGACATTGCCTTTACCATTAATCGTCTAGCCCAATTCCTTTATCACCCCACCACCACTCATTGGACTGCGCTAAAACGGCTCCTTCGCTACTTGCAAGGGACTCAAACCGTTGGTCTCCAGCTATATCGTGATTCTCCGTCTCGTCTTCATGCATTTTGTGATGCTGATCATGCAGGTAACAAAGACACCTATGTCTCCACCACAGGCTACATTATCTACCTCGGCCGTAATCCAGTCTCATGGTCTTCCAAGAAACAATGTGATCTTGCTCTCTCCACCACTGAAGCTGAGTTTCGTGCCATCGCATCCGTCACAACCGAGATCCTCTAGCTCCGCAACCTTCTTACCGAGCTTAACATCTCTGTCCCCACCCCTCCAGCTATCTTCTGCGACAATATCTCTGCCACCCTCTATGCCAAAAACCCGGTCTTTCACTCTCGAATGAAGCACATGGCTCTATCATTTTACTTCGTCAAACAGCAACTGCTTCATGGTCAAGTTCGCATCCAGCATATTGCAAGCAAAGATCAACTGACTGACATACTCACCAAACCTCTTCACAAGCACCAGCACCTTGAACTTCGCACCAAGATTGGCCTTACTCCTCGGACGTCCATCTTGCGGGGGCGTATTAACCATATCTCTATCAATTAGGAAATATCTTAATTGATCATATAAATATTGTGAATATAGGAATACTATCTTTTGTAAATAATCTTCTTGCCTTATTTTCTAGCCTTTGTAAGCTATATATACCCTGTACATTCATTATGTTAAATATACAATTCTTCCACAAACACCTATCTCTTATACTGGTTTGATCAACCACGATAACCTGGTTCTACAAATGTCGGAGTCTTGGCTATAGATGATATAGAATCGAAAATGTCAACCAACTGAAATAAACATGCTGCAGAAATCTGATATATATGATTCCATAAAAGAGCAAAGAAAGAAAGCACATGGATCAAACTCAATCACAGTTGATAAATCTATAAAATACTATAAAAAGGGTAAATTGAACAACTAATATATGCCACGTGTCTGTGGAAGACACTAGCACAAAAACCTGATTTTCTCACAAAAATTACTACCCCGTTACAACGTTATTTTTTTTAAAAAAAAAGAGAGGAAGTTTGACTATTTTTTCTTCACTTACCTTAACAATGCCATAAATTTACAGTAAATGAAAACATGAAACGCTTTGTATTCTTTAATCTTTAATCATCATGATTCATGACAACCCCCTTAATTAAGCTCTTCAATATCCCACATTTTCCCATTTTGAAACGCTTCACTGATAAATATTAAATCCCTCACTTAAATTATGTTATTTAATTCCGAAATCAATATTGCCTCTGAATTCCTCAACTAATCTCATATATATATGGACCAGAATTTCATTTTTCAGGGTCTAAATTTTTACGAAAATCTAATTTTTTTTAATTATTCTTTTGTAGGTTATTCGCGAATTTTTTTCCAAATTAGGGTTCAATAACAAACAAATTAATGAAATGGGGTGAATTTGAAAGTAATTACAAAAAATGGGTTCACGTAGGCTCGGTTTTGGCGAAGCTAGGTTCCGGTTTATAGTCGCGTAGTCGGAGAACGACTCAAGGTGAAAACGCTCACCTGCAGAGCGACTTGCAGTTTTTTCGAAAAAAAAAATTGTTTGTGGGCGGAATCGAACCCGCGTCAATAACCAACATCAATTACACCGTAACCACAGCAACAAAGTAATTTCTTGATTATTTTATGCGGGGTACATTTAGTGTATTAAAGAAGATGCAGCGGATTACAACTGATTAAATACAGTTTCAGCGCTAAAAATGGCATATATGAGTGACATGACTATTTGGCACAGTGGTTAGTACATTAGTTTATTAATGTCATTGTTTCTGTGTTCGATTCCAGTCAACGTCATTTTTCGATTAATTTTTTTTTTTTTTTTTTTTTTTTTTTTGGAAAACACTATAGTCGCTGGGCCCCTAAGCGACTTGGGGCTCAGTCGCTGGGCCGCTAAGCGACTTAGGCTAAAATACATGTCCTTTAAAAGCAACAGTAATTTCATGTCACCCAAGATGTAGTCGCTTAGCGAGAAAGCGACTTGAATGCAAATCTAGCTTCGGGTGTGACGTGGACCCATTTTGGGTAATAACTTTCAATAAAGCACCATTTTGATAATTTCTTTGGTTTAAGCCCTATTTTTGAAAGAAAATCGTTATTCGCCGGTATTGAAGACTAAAAAGAGGATGCCTTCTATTATTCATCATTAGTTTTATTTTCCCTGTTTCTTTCTTTTGTTTTTAATTTGGTAAACATACTCTCTTGATTTTCGTCTTACTTTTTGTAATTTTGTTCATTAAGTTTGTGTTTGATTTGATTTTGAATTCCTTTCTTTTAAAATTCTGATGGTTTTTTTATTCCATTTTTTTGCCATGTAGGTTATGATGAATTGGTATGTATAGATCAGAGTTAAGACAAGCGTAAGGTATTCCGTAATGTATTTTATTGGAATTCGTTAGTTCTATTTCCAACTTTGTATAAGCTTTTTCTCTCGAATTTCCAGATTTTAAGCTAAATATTTCCCCATTGCTTCAAGCTTGTAATTTGCCTTTCATATATTTGTTCTTTTGATGCCCGTAAGCCCGTTGTATCTGGAGGAAAACATTTGGTCTATAAGATATTATTCTTATCGATTAGTTTACAGATATATCACGATTTTTTTATTTCCTTCACACTACTGTGAGGCAGTTATTTTGCTAATCAAATAAAAGATACTAGATTTTGTGCCCGTACGTTGTACAGTTATAATATTGTTTTTTTCTCTAATTGTATTTTCGCAATTGAGAAGTTATGTTTACTTTCTTAACATTAGTTTTCTCGTGAGAATGTGAGTATGTACAAATACATTAAAATATTTTTTTTTAGAATATGATTATATACAAATAAATTAACCTTCTTTTTTTATGATTTGTGTATATAAAAGTTATAATCGCTATGCACGAGTAACTAAATAGTGTTCTGTTTGTGAGTGAGCTTGTACAAATGTAATTTTTTTTTGCATCTGAAAAATGTAAGTTTTTCTTCGTAGAATAAATAATTAATGAGTTAAATACAGGCATGACTAACTCAATATTAGTTGTTATATGTTATATTTGAAGAATAATTAGAAATTATTATTATTTTAAATATTTTAAATTACAAAAATAATTAAAAAATCAAGTTTATATATTTTATTAAATTAATATAATTTTTATAAATTCTTCACTATAAGTATGGTAAGTAATATTAATTATAATATTATTATTGAATATGATTGCTTTTGACAAATAAAATATACCATATCAATCTATATTTTGACATGTATTCTGATTCTACCTCGACCCGTGACCCGTATAAGCCCACCCATATTTAGTTTGACCCGTATTCGAGTTTAACATGTATGAACCGCCTCAGCAGTCGACCCATCCAATCCGTTTGAGTGGTCTACAACTGTTTTAAAATTCTTATCATTTTAGCTTTTTACTTTTAAAGTTTATATATATATATATATATATATATATATAGAGGCCGGATCCGGTGAGGCACCTCATTATGGCGAGGCGGCCGGTCTCACCAAATTCCTCATTATGGTGAGGCAAGATCCGGTGAGTCCACCTATATATTTGAGTCCATGAGTCCATAAAACAATATCACGCACTATACAATACCATATCACGAATTTTTTTTTTCAAATTTTTTTTTCAAATTTTTTCGAATTTTTTTTTCAATTTTTTTTTTCGAATTTTTTTTTTTCAATTTTTTTTTTTTCGAATTTTTTTTTTCCGAAAAAGTTTTTTTCCGAATTTTTTTTTTTTTTTTTTTTTTTTTTTTGTGAATCTCATACCTATTTTGTGAATCTCATACCTTATTCAGTGAATCTTTAAGGCTTGTTTTGTGAAACTTGATCATCATAATTGGTTAAAATCACCTATTTCGCTCTTTTCTTTATTAGGTGAATCTCAGACTTTGTTTTGTGAATCTCAGACCTTGTTCAGTGAATCTTAGAACTTGTTTTGTGAAACTTGGTCATCATAAGTGGTTAAAATCACGTTTTTTCCTCTTTTCCTTATTTTGTGAATCTCATACCTTAGTCAGTGAATCTCAAGACTTGTTTTGTGAAACTTGATCATCATAAGTGGTTAAAAATCACCTATTTTGCCCTTTTCTTTATTAGGTGAATCTCAGACTTTGTTTTGTGAATCTCAGACCTTGTTCGGTGAATCTTAGAGCTTATTTTGTGAAACATGGTCATCATAAGTGGTTAAAATCACGTTTTTTGCTCTTTTCCTTATTTGGTGAATCTCAGACCTTATTTTGTGAATCTCATACTTTATTCAGTGAATCTTAAGGTTTGTTTTGTGAAACTTGATCATCATAAGTGGTTAAAATCACCTATTTTGCTCTTTTCTTTAGTAGGTGAATCTCAGACTTTGTTTTGTGAATCTCAGACCTTGTTCAGTGAATCTTAGAGCTTGTTTTGTGAAACTTGGTCATCATAAGTGGTTAAAATCACGTTTCTTGCTCTTTTCCTTATTTGGTGAATCTCAAGCCTTATTTTGTGAATCTCATACCTTATTCAGTGAATCTTAAGGCTTGTTTTGTGAAACTTGATCATCATAAGTGGTTAAAATCATCTATTTTGCTCTTTTCTTTATTAGGTGAATCTGAGACTTTGTTTTGTGAATCTCAGAGCTTGTTCAGTGAATCGTAGAGCTTGTTTTGTGAAACTTGGTCATCATAAGTGGTTAAAATCACGTTTTTTTTGCACATCTGAGTACGGATTTCGCTAACTCATCCTCAATGTTAATGTATTTAAGTTTAATACACTAGATTCTTAAATTAACTAGGCTATATGAGATTCGAACTCATACCTTTGTGCAAGATTTGCACATTGCTCTCCCATTTGAGCTAATAGCCTTTAAGATATACCATATCACATCAAAATTGCCCTCTTGTCAATCACTTGATACACACAAGAAGAAAATGATTATAAGATTAATTGAACTTCAAGTTGTACGCGATATTGGTCAAAGATCAAAGAAGCAGCTAATCATCATCTAAAAACTATGGCAGTATGGCACAGAAAGAAGTTTACACATTCAACGATTGAGTATTTATTAGGGTACGTACAAGGTTTTATGAAGTCTGATAGTCCAAAGTCGGTGGCCTTCAAAGGTGAGTCCTCTTTAGGTGATTTGAACAGAAAGTTCTGCAAATAAGAAATACACGGAAATAGTCAGTCATTGTAAGCTTTTTCAACTGGAATTTTGAATTTCGTAGGTCTTAAGTAGTTATCTACCTCAGGCTTCATATCACGATGAACCAGCCCATGTAAATGACACTCAGCGGCAACTTTTAGCATCTGACGTACAACCACTGCTGCATCTTTCTCTGTATATCGGCTGTCCTTTCTGATTGACGTGCAGGAAATTATGTTAGTCGACCATATACGCAATAAACCCCATAACAAACTTTGAACAGCATTATAAACTGAATAATTTCTTACTTAGCCAGAATCCGATCAAGCAATTCTCCACCTTCACACAACCTGGTAGCAAGTAGTAATTATCCGATATTTAGTCAAAGGAAAAATAAGTTAATATAACACCAAAATTGTATGCTTATGCTGAACTAGAATACGTAAACCATCAAAATTCAAGGGACCAAAGATAATGGGAGCTGAAAACAGATCAACTGAACTCTCTCATGTACCAACTAGTATTGGTTATGTGCTCTATTCGATTTGGGGAACAGTTTAAAGTTTAGAGAGCTTACTCCATAACTATGTACACATAATTGTCATCCTCAAATGCGTTATAGAACTGGACTACATTCTCATGGCCAGTTAGGCCTTTCAGTATCTTCACTTCTCGTTTAACATCTTCCACCGCAATAGGAAGAATCATCTGCAAGCAGAAGTACAGATTCATTATAAACTATATATAGACAAAAAAATTAAACAATAAACACTACCGTTGCTAATAAGCTAATTTCGGAGCTCCTATACATATAACTGAATTAGTAGCTACGTCAATAGATTACTCCACGAGAAACATTAGTGCACCATATAACGGGAACATCATGGTAACGAAAGGATCATGAATGAAACATCAGAACTCCGTCTTATTCTCCTCTTACAATTTCTACATTTGTCAGTAAGCCTAACTGATTTTCTTCATTATAATCACTGAAGTTTTCTGGTCACTATAGCCAGTGGCGAAACCATGATTTAAGACAGTGGCGGAGCCAGGATTCTCCTTTAAGGGGGGCGAAAAATTCCAGCGAGGGAGAACGGGTAATGCCATTAAGTAAACCTCCAAAAATTCCGAAAATTTTAACTAAGAAATTCGAAATTCTCAAATTCCCTAGGTTGATCCTTCAACCCTGGACAACAAAATTCAACAATCCTAAATCTACAGGTATCACTCAATAAATACTACTGCCTCATTCCAATTATTTGATTGCCTTAAAAAGTAAACAAATGATCGGAATAGAACGAGTACATTATCACACTAGTTACCAAGTACTCCCTCCGTCCAATCATTTGTTTTACAAAAGTAAAAAAGAAAAGTAAACAAATGACCGGAAAAAAAGGCGTAACACTATTTACCAAGTACTTACTCTGTCTCAATCATTTGTTTACCTTTGATTACAAAAAGGCGTAGCACTATAAGGGGTAAAACTTCAAACTTTTTTTTTACCAAAAACAGTTGACATAAACATGATAACACCATCAATCGCCCAATAAAATCGGTTAACACTATGGTATTCAAACTGGCCAACCACCAAACTATTGAAGATTTCTAGGGCTACAGTTGCAGAGTGAGGATTCAAAGTCAGATTGCAAACAATTAGGATGATCGAAATTAGAATGAAACTGACATGAATTTCAAGCAAACAGTATACTCAAAACGAACAAATCCGAAACACATAGCAGCACACCACAGCTACATTTCACATCAAAATTAATTTATCCAAAATTTCAACAAGGATTAATGTAATACCAGATTACCAGTACAATAACACTGAATATTCTCCATTAACAATTCAATAATAATAGTTGATCGAAAATGTATTAAATTAAATTGAATCGGTGTAAATCGAAAGAAAAATTAATTGATAGAAATAACCTAATTTTGGATGATAATGGTGAACGAAGCTCGATGATAATGGCGGTAATAAGCTGAATGAGAAGATGGCGAGCGAAGTGTGGAGATGAAGACGGAGCTGAGCTGAAGATGAAGACGAGATAAAGAACGAGTTGAAGAACGAGTTGAAGAACGAGCTGAAGATGGGTTGAAGAGAGAGAAAGTGAAGTGAGTAAATGATAGAGTAACACGATTTCAAGGTCTGTTAAATGGGGTGTTGGTTGGGGACATGTGGCATAATCTTGTGCATTCATTTGTTTTTGATCGGATGGTAGAGATAGGTCCAGCCGCCTCACCCTAAGAAGGGTGCCTCACATGATTCAATCTCTATATATATATATATATATAGAGTGGAGATCCGGTGAGTCCAGGGTTTTAAATGAGTCTGTCCTACCTTTATGAGCCGTCAGATCTGATGGAATAAACGGCTGAGATTCTTCCGTAAAATAGAACAATGTTATCTTAGGAGTCCGCTAAAGATCACACCCAAACAAACGGTCTCTTTTCAACTCTTTGTCTCCTCCTTTACGTATCTCACTCAGTCTTTCTCTCTCTTCTTTTTCCTTTCTCAAAGTCTCGCTAATTGCGCACTTCAATATTAGAACACCTTAAAAAAATCCACAAAACCTCGCATAAAGGCACGCAATGAACAAAGATAGATTTCTGTAAGCACCTACATCATCGAGGAAGGTTTGCTATGAAATCGGTTTGTAATTTGATGTTATTTCCATTTTATACCTTAATCATTTGATTTGTCCAATTATAGAATGGATTATTGATCGATTTTTGGTTGATTTGAGTTTGAATTAGGTAGATTCCTGATTTTCGTTTACCTAATATAATTCATTGCTACTTCAATGATTTTTCCTTCAACAATTTGAAAGTAATGTTCATTTCCGAAAAATGTTTGAAGATTCTATTCTAAATAATGCATAACCATGTTTATCGGCATGCTATTTCGTTTATTAAGGTTATTGCTATTGCTGTGGCCAAGTAATTAGTACTCACGTAGTCAATGGTTCTAGTTAGGTTGTTAAGCTTGTCATTCCACCGCTTGATTTAAATTAATGAATTATGTGAATGTATCGAATATTTCATGAGAACAAGTATTAGTCCTTGATTGATTTAAATGGGATGCATAGAGTGAATGTGAACTAATATTGACCAATTAATTTTTCTTGCAGAGCTGTTGAAGGGAAGTTGTATTGAGATTTGTTATCTTTTAATTGAATGATCGATCTTATTAGTTACTTTCTGAGTTTGTTTTTCATCTAAGTTTTTTCTTCGTTTTATGCAGAAAGCTTAGTCTCTTATAGGTTGCTCATAATCATGTTGTTGGTTCTTATATTTTTACTTCTTAGAGTAATTATTCTCAAGAGTAATTATAGTTACTTCATAGAGTAAGTAATGTTACTCTATAAAGCAACTCTTGTTACATTATCAAGTACTCGTAGTTATTGTTACTTGGAGAGTGTTACTCTATAGAGTAACTCTTGTTACTTTATCGAGTAATTATTGTTATTTTATAAAATAACCAGTGTAGTTTCGTAGAGTATTCTGATAGAAAGGTATAGTTATACTCTTGGTTGGGTCTTTGTTTGCTAAAAATACTCTTTCCAAAAAGTAATAAAAAGTAAACAAATGAATGAGACACCATAAATTGGAATAGTAAACAAATGGGGATGGAGGGAGTATTTGTTTGTTGTTGTAAAACATAATAGTTGTTACGGTAACACATGTTATGTGTTATTGTAACACAAATTTGTGGTTATTATAACACATGGGAAAATTCATATGTATACCAAAACGTAAGTGATAAAATGATTTTTAAAGGTTATTAGCTCAATGGTAGAGCAATGTACAATTTGTACAAAGATGTGGGTTCGAGCCCCGCATAGCCTAATTCTTTGTTCTAAATTATGACTTCATTAATTATTAGTGTTGTTCCCCAAAGTAAATAATGTTAATCTAAAGAATACATGGTGTTGCTCCTTGGAATAATTATTGTTGCTTTATAGAATACTTGTGTTACTCTATATAAAACCTAGCGTCAAAAGACGTTAGTGCTTGCTAACCATTCAGTCAAAACGCACCATTAAATGAATAGGCTATGTGGGACTCGAACCCACATCTTTGTGATGACTTTCACATTGCTCTACCATTGAGCTAATAGCCTTTTAAAATTAATAACTAAAAACTCAATAAAACACAATCAATCATTCCCCTGGCTAATGTGAACCTGAAGATCCCTGTAAGTTAATCAAACTAAAATAAAGCATTAAGCATTGCTTTTAAGGTTTGGTGGAGGTAGATCACTCCCTAGCCTTACAAGGCAAAAATCTATAGAAAATTCCTTCATTTTTAAAGCATGTTCAAACTTAAGCTAGGACTTCACAATCAAATACAATTAAACTCCCTTCATTTTAAATTTTGCATAGACCAGAATAAGTTCAATCCGCTATCTATATCATACATGTAACCTGCTAGGAGTTAGCCCATCAAGTTCCATTTTGATAGGAAGCCCAAAAACTTCTTCGTGACATAAGGTCACTCTAAACCTCTTCCAACTGTTTATAATCTACTCACCAAAATTGAGCACCTTGTACAATCAAGCTAAAATGGCCAGTCATTATTTGCGACAACTGGTAGAATATATGTAACCTACAAGGTCTGAAGGAACAACAAAACCAGTAAGAAAATTAATTCAATGTGAAATACATAATAGCATTTAGGCATGATGAAAAATTACTCAAGCTAGATGTCCTTAGGCATGATGGACACACTTATTAGCATGGATGGCACACAGGTTGATGTCCTAAAACAAGCTACTCGTAAATAGGTAAAGAGGGAAATTATAACTTAAATGTTTCAGTTGGTCACAAATTGTGACGGCCCCAAATGTGATCACTTTAATATAAAAAGTAATCACTCATAAAATGTTACTCCGTATCTATTAAATAATGGTCACATTTTCTCATAAAAATGGTCACATTTGGGTCCGTCACAATTTGTGACGAAAAAGAGTCCGTCACAAATGAGAATTTGCGTAAATGTTTAGACAATGACTAGATATGTAATACAATTAAACGATTACAGTAACATAGCTAAACTATTATTGCAACACATTTCAACCATTATTGTAACACGATCAAACTAATATTGTAACACAGTTCAACCGTTATTGTAACACGGGTAAACCATCATTGTAACAAAGTATGACCGTTATTATAACACCAGTAAACCATTATTGTAACAAAGTGTGACTGTTATTATAACACGAGCAAACTATTATTGTAACACAGTTCAATCGTTATTGTAACACGAGCAAACTATTATTGTAACACAATTCACCGTTATTATAACACGAGTAAACCATTATTGTAACAAAGTGTGACCGTTATTATAACATGAGTAAACCGTTATTGTCACAAAGTATGACCGTTATTGTAACACGAGTAAACATTAATAAAGGTATACAAAGACATGTTTACAAAAAATGAGACTATATGAAATCTATTCAGTAAAAACTACACTTTGATGTACCATTGAGCCATCATCCTTGTAACAAAAGGTGAAAGAAAAAGAAAACAGACGCTAGCGGCTAAGATTAGCAAGTCAACCTAAATAAGTTGATTTTCATCAGTTTAATTTCCAAGAATAGTCTAAACACTAGAAGCCACATAGCTGATACTTCGTGGTGTCTATGTAGCAATTTAGCCTAACAAAACTACGATTTAACATTAACATGTACAACCGAATCTGAAAAGCAAAATAACTTTAACTATAAATTACAAAAGTTGCAAAGTAACATTATTTACAAGAGATTGTATAATAAGTTTCAATCGATTAGCAAACAGATCTTCAACACAGGTGTGAGAAACTATAATCGCAGTTGATATTAACATAGAACTAAGCATACAACTTAGATCCAGTAAAAAAGAGAAAAAACAAAAATTATTCTTTGTATATCGCAAACGAAATAGAGAATAAAAGAGATCGCAAAGAAATTGTTGAATTGTTAAACACAAAGAAGTTAGGGTTTGACAATTCCTCATCAATTGATCCAAACAATTGTAGAGAAGCTCGAAAAAATACAAAGTAAATCAAGATAAATCTCACCATAACTGAATCACGCACAATGACGCTCATCTTTTATTGCTAGTCCTTATGTATCCTTCAATTTTGCTCAAAATTGATATTACGAATTATCTAGGTTTTTCGCAAAAAATAGTCGATCAAGTAGAACAATGAACGATTGATAAGCGTAAATATAATAGAATAACAACACTTACCTCATGTCCTAACAAAAATACAAGTAAAATTAATATGAGGTTGAAGATCAGCGAGCAGTTGGAGAGACAAATTATTTATGGGGAGAAAATGAGGATCCACGGTAGTTAGAGAGAGAAAGCTACTTAGTGAAATATGAGATATTGAACTGGTGCAAGTTAGTTTATATAGGGACTAATAGTTTGACAATTATACCCTTAGTATGAGGCGCGCTATTATGGCCATTGGATCTCTCTAATAATCGACGGTCGTAATGGTAGTAGGACAGACTCACCTAAGATGCTAGACTCACAGATCCTAATTCTATATATATATATATATATATATATATATATATATATATATATATATATATATATATATATATATATATATATATATATAGGCAAGATCTAATGAGTCCACCACTTCCATTGAGTCCATAAGTCCCTCTAAGGGCCATTGGATGGACTAAATGGAAGGTTGAGATGAATTTGATTAAAGGCCTTTAAAAAGAAAAGGAAAAAAATGTGGATGGTTGGATTGAGATGGATGGTTGAGATTAAAAATTACCAAAAAAATTTACCACTAATCAAATTTCTACACACTAATTAATTTTTCTTTCTCTCTCTAGTCCCTAATTAATCAGTTTTGACTTTTAGATTTCAGAAGTGTAAATGTAATGTTATATGAGTTTTACAAGTGTAAATGTGACGGAAATTTTGAATTTATATAATTTTAACACTTTACAAGTGTAAATGTGAAGTTTTACGAGTGTAAATGTAACATTTAAAGAGTGTAAAATTTATTTTTTGTGACGGAAATTTTGAATTTATATAATTTTAACACTTTACAAGTGTAAATGTGAAGTTTTACGAGTGTAAATGTAACATTTAAAGAGTGTAAAATTTATTTTTTGTGAAGGAAACTTTGAATTTATATAATTTTAACACTTTACAAGTGTAAATGTGAAGTTTTACGAGTGTAAATGTAACATTTTTAGAGTGTAAATTTAATTTTTTGTGACGGAAATTTTGAATTTATATAATTTTAACACTTTACAAGTGTAAATGTGAAGTTTTACGAGTGTAAATGTAACATTTTTAGAGTGTAAATTTAATTTTTGTGACGGAAATTTTGAATTTATATAATTTTAACATTTTACAAGTGTAAATGTGAAGTTTTACGAGTGTAAATGTAACATTTTTAGAGTGTAAATTTAATTTTTTGGTGACGGAAATTTTGAATTTATATAATTTTAACATTTTACAAGTGTAAATGTGATGTTTTACGAGTGTAAATGTAATGTTTTAAGAGTGTAAATATAGTGTTTTAAGAGTAAATTGGTACTTTGAGTGTAACTTTGGTCCTTTATAAGTGTCACTTTTGTCCTTTACGAGTAAAACTTTAGTCCGACTACCAAAACACACCACCACCGTCGTCCTCCACCACCAACTCATATCCACAAAAAATATGAGTGCAAATCTATATAATTTTAACGAGTGTAAATGTAAAGATATACGAGTGTAAATGTAAAAAATATGAGTGTAAATGTAAAGAAATACGAGTGTAAATGTAAAGAAATAAGGGTGTAAATCTGAAAAATGCGTGTAAATGTAAAGAAATATGTGTGTAAATCTGAAAAATGCGTGTAAATGTAAAGAAATATGAGTGTAAATGTAAAAATTATGAGTGTAAATGTAAAGAAATACGAGTGTAATTGTAAAGAAATATGAGTGTAAATCTAAAAAATGTGTGTAAATGTAAAGAAATATGAGTGTAAATGTACACAAATACGAGTGTAAATGTAAAAAAAAATGAGTATAATAAATATATTTATAGATCTAAGAATAAAAATTATGATATTAAAAAAAAAAAAAAAAAAAATTGAAACGAGATCTGGAAGAAAGGAGAAACAAAAAACAAAATGGACAACAAAGACAAATCATCAAAACAAAAAACAAAAAGACAAAAACTAAAAAAAAAAGAACAAAAAAGAGACGCATCAGAAATAAAGTGGCAGACAACTCATCCCACCCACTACCACCATAATAAATTAATAAAAGGACAAACTTTAAACAAAATTTGACGCAACAACATTTCAACAAACAGCAAACACTTAAACGTCACCCAACCACGGCCCTCATTATTTGTAGATCTGAAATAGAAAAAAATGGAAAATGAAGGCTGAGAGAACAGCCCGTGGTCGTGGGTGCGGGTGCGGCAAGGGTGCGGCCAGTGGTCGTTGGTTGCCGTCTCAGATCTCGTTTTTTTTTTGGTTTCTTTCCAGATCTCGTTTATTGGTATTTGTGGTGTTAGTGGTTGTTGTTGGTGGTGGTGCGTGAGGGTGGCGGTGGGAGAAAGGGTGGAAGGTGGTTGGGCTGGTGGAGGTGTGGGGCTCGGATCTGGCCAAAAAGGGAGAAAGGGAGGGAGATGGTCGGGCTAATGGTGGATATGAGGGTGTTGTTGGCGTGGGGTGGTGCGTGGTTTGGTGGAGCTTGCGTCGTGGTGGTGGGCCGCGTGGTGTTATTAGGCTGTGGTGGTAGATCTGACTTTTGGGGGTTTTTTTGTTTATGGTGGTAGGTGGTGGTGGCAGAGGTGGTGGATTTGTGGGTAGGCGGTGGTTGTGACTGGTGGAGCAGTGGCGGTCAAGAGGGTCGAGGCAGGGGAGGGAGCTCAAGGTGGGGGTAGAAGACGGCTCGTGGTGGTCGTGGGTTGTTGGGCGTGGGTGACGGTGGGTGGGGTGGTCGGTGGTAAGGCTGAGAGGAGGGAATTTATTTTTTGATTTTTTGAATTTTGGATTTTTTTGGTTTTCTGAAATTTTTGGTTTTTAGAGAGATGTGAATGATGATATTTGTGTGATAGGAGAGAGAAGTGGGTGGAAAAAGAATGGTTATATAGTAAAATTAAGGATTGATTAGTGAGGTAGTGAGAGAGAGTGACTTACATTAGCATTAATCCCTTCTTTTTGCACTAATCCCTTCCTTTTTTCCCTTCAATCTCAGCCCCTCATCCCATCTTTTCAATGGTCCTAAAGAGGACTTATGGACTCAATGGATTTTGGTGGACTCACTTGATCCTTACTCTCTCTCTATATATATATATATATATATATATATATATATATATACTAATATAACCCTTCATCTTGATTGGATAAAATTTCCATAAGTTTGGTGATAGTTCTAGGTAGTTAAAAAAGTAAAGTAAGGCAATTTACAACATGTAAACAATTGAAATAGAGTGAAATTAAGATAAGAAATATACCAACTTAAATAAAAGGAACAAAGAAATTTGAATAAACTAGTTTTAAACCCGTGCAAAATTACACGGGTATGTATTTGGGCCAGTATTAATGTTTTTGGATGTATATTTGTTTTTGCATTTCTATTGTACTTATCTAGTTGGTCTAAATGTACGATCTAAATAATTTATGTTTAAATTTGTTACAAATACGTGTTCACATACACTGGTTAAAAGGAAATAACGTAATCTACTCTTGTAAATAAAAATTGCATAGATAAAAAACTTTACATCCGGATAAAAGAAATATAATCTCATATAATCAACTTTAACATATGTATGTAATTCATTTGCGTTTTATGTTCCATCCCGTATATAAATGTTATTCCTTCTTGAAATTATGTAATTTTATTATTAATGTAATTTTGTTTTAAAAATTATGTAATTCAATTTCATTTACTCGCATTTGTAATTCATTCTGCGTATATGTTATTAATTTTATTTACACGGAATGTATAAAAGTATTTCATAATATTAATTCATAGAATTTTTTCATAATATTATTTCATAGAATTTGTTGTAAGACGGAATTTATTGCATGTTTGTAAAGACGGAAATCTGAAGAAATAAATACATTGCACACTCACGGATCCCACCATAACATGAATTTCTAAAAAAAAACTGCATTTATGACGTGGCGCGCTGAGGATTGAGTATTGTCTTTTGTATTAATATAGATAAGATTAGAGAAGAATTAAACTAAGAACAAAGAAAGATTACAAATTTAATTAATGAGAAATTGAGAGAAAAAATAAGACGGGTTTTCTATCCTCTAAACTATACTACTCTACTGTTTTCTATTTCTCAAATGAATAAAGCTGCGTCTAAAACTATTGTCTACCCTGTTGTATTGTTGTGTACACTGCCTTTTATATCCCCTCAATACAAAACAGCAAATTACAAAACTGCCCTCACTTAAACTCAATGAAAGAAATGAATTGCCAGGGGCTCAATAGTCTTTTCCATGACCCATGTTAACCTGGTGTCAGTCACAGGGAATTGAGTACCGGTTTCATATGTTATGTAAGCAGGTGGATGGTGTCGTAGTAACATATGTAACCACTTACGGAGGAAGCAGGCTACGCCAGTATATATCAAAAATAGAATGGAGAGCTGCAGCCACACATAACAAAAACCAGAAAACTAAATTGCTAGTAAGTGGTTCCAGGGGTGTTAAAAAAGATATCTATTCATAGACACTTAGACGTATATCTTGTCATGGATCATACTGCCAATCAACTGTTTTTCGGACCAATATGATCTTTTACTTCCATGAATATGGATCTACCTTTCTGAGCTTTTGCCTAATATGTACATCAGTACAGTACATGAAGTGCTGGTGCAATTATGAGGATGTCTCACATCTATTTTTGCTTTGTGAAGTTGTTTGTCTTTATGGGATCAATTCGTAAAGGTGAGACCACTTACAAACTTATTATGTTGGCTTGGTTGGAATAAGGAGAGGAAAATGACTTTCGGTGAGCTGCAGCCACAAATAACAAAAACCAGAAAACTTGTCATCACCAAATTACATTAATAATCATAATCAGTTGATGTTTAGAAAATCAAAGTTGAACTAACATCATAAAAATCCTATTTGTTCAGCAAATTACAAAAACCAGAAGATGAACATCGAATATTGCTCATTTTATTTGTTCATAATCAAGAATAAACATGTTATTTCATCCCTTAATTCAAAAATCCTACATCTGTCGAAGTGGTGGACTCGGGTTTTGCTGCCACTTCGGTTGAATTTGTCGACCTTGGTGGTCAGATTGGTTGCAGGTTACGGTTCAACTGCTCGGAATCGATGATGAATGATGGAGTGGTGGTGCTGGCGGTCGAATCGGCGGTTTGATGGAGATGAATCGAGACATGGTGGTTGTAGAACGGAGCACAGGAGAAATGGAGGTCAGGCGACAATGGTTCGAATTTATGGCGGTCGTACGGTGGCAGGCTGCTACTGATTGTTGTTGCGGGTGGAGAGGAGGGCGAATCGTGGAGAGCTGTGGTGGTTGTCGAATTGAACGGAGGTCTTCAATTGAAGGAGCAGCGGCGAATCGAGTTGATGTGGACCCGTTTTTATCGATGTTGGTGAAGTGAACCGGGTTTTAATTCCGAGTTCGGAATTGAAGATAGAGAATTGAATTGGGTGGTTGTTGTGGTCGGGTAGTGGTGTTGATCAAATTGATTTCCAAGCTCGATCATGTTAATCAACAGTCCTAATGAAAATCCCACCTAAAAAATCTTCGTCACCATCACAAAATTTAATTTCCTAGATCATTGATTTATGATTCATCAAGGGCTTTGCTTTGCTATTCCAATCGCGCTCAATGTCTTCCGCTACCTTCATAGCATCTACTGATACACCTAGCAGGCCTCGTTTAGTGAAGCCTACCGAATATAAGCCATTCTCGCCTTTCCAACCTTCCGGGAATGGTATATATATATATATGATTCTTTGGAGATTTAGCTTATATAGGATTCAAAAATAAAACTCAATCTTTTTTGTAATTTGTTCCGGGTGTAATTCCAGATCAAGTATAGTTACCACCCTTGGCTTGTTGAATGATGTCTTGAGTTGGATTCTCCTTTGGTCTCAATCGTTCCTCACGGCCTCTCCTGCAACAATGAACGAACTGAGGGCTTGGCTTTGTGCCAAGCGTACTCACTCCGACGCTCAAGTCAGTAAACTTAAGAGATAAGTTGTTACTTGGCTGAATGTGTATTGTAGAGAGATAAGGAAGATATTACCAGATGAATAGTGTACTTAGGTTTAGTTGTGTATTCGTTGGGATCCTCTCCTCAATGAAGGTTGAGGAGTATTTATAGACTTTCACCTTTTGTCACGTAGTGGCCAAGTGGCCAAGTGGCTAGCAGGTGGAAAGACTGATCTACCCCTCGGCCGAGGGGCCTATGGCTGGCCGGCGGGCCCTGTTGACTCACCGCCGAGGGGTCTTGGATATGAGTACGCGGATATGTGTCCCATTTTGGCAGGTTACCATGCCGAGACCAGTCGACGGGCCGATGGGCTGCATCGGCTAGATTGTCCAAGTCGTTGACTTGCTGTGGATATCTTTGACCTTGCTCAATCATGTTGACTTGGTCAGCGGTGCAGAATATGCCCCATCATAATTTATTATATCTCTTATTAAAAATAATTATCTTCAGCTGAGTTTATTATTAAAAATAAAAATCGTGTTTTAAAATAGTTGGAGTCTCTAGAATTGCCTGAAAAAAGCCTCTTTTATATATATACTAGATTTAAAGCTCTCTTAGTATCTTTAACTATATTAAAAACATTCGTACAAAAAAAACTATATTAAAAAAATTATAGAGTATTAATTTGTTCATCAACTCTGGGAATGACTTATTTAAAAAAATAACAAAAAAAGTATATGGAAATATTAAAGTTAGTGAAGATAATTGAAACGACTCTTCATAAGATAGTTTGGTATTATCCATGCATTTTATTTGGTTGGAGCTTTTGGAATGGATTGGAATGGATTCAATCCATTCTAGTGTTTGGTTGGAAACTTTTGGAATGGAGTTAGATACCCAATGGATTCTAACTCCATTCCAACCTCTTGGAATCTCATACCCATGTCTACACCTAAGTTTTCAACTCCATTCCATCCTATTACTTCTACTATATCCATTTCAGGGTCGAACCAAACACTTATGAGCAAGTATGGGGTTCTAACTCCATACTCTTATGGTCTACCAATCCATTCCAATCTATTCCAATACTTTGAACCAAACGACCCCTCAAATGATCTCGATCTTTAGCACAAAGAAAAAAAAAATATAAACCTAACCAAACGGGTGTTCTACTTTTTCGCAAGGATCTAACAATACAGTTTGACTTTGTTTGGCAAAACTTTTCAGGTAGTCTATTTAACCAAAATTTCAGTCAAAATAATATTGTGTTATTTGAACTTGCTTTAAGGCTGACAATGAATTATATCATGAAAAAAATAAAAAATGATTGTTTGTCGATTTTATAGAATCATGATGTAAGCTAAAAGAATTATTGGTTATGGTCGAAATGAAACCTATTTTTAGTTTATGATTTCATGATGATAGTTTTTCTGAATTGTGATCACCTCGCTTGTTCTCGAGTCTAGCTTTACCATTGACCGTAGTTATACTCGTGCATCCAATTTTAGAGAAACCATTCAAGCAATGTTAGAGTCTCCAAGTTTTACGGAATACTATAGTACAATTTTAAATAAATTTCAAATTAAAAGTTAAGAAGATAAAATACATGAATTAAATAAGGAATAAAACTATATCACCAGCTAATCCTATTTCAGTGAAATACTTTAGATCTATCAGAGTTTTATTTGCTCAAATATACAGTACTTTATACTTCTATCATTATCTTCTAACAAATACTTGGCATTAACTTTCATCTTTTTATCCAAGAGATTCCTTCAAAACTTCTTATTAAAACTTCATCAATATCGTCATTTGAGACTTCGCATTAAGTATTGATGATGTGAGTAAAAGCTCGTGAGGAAGAACAACAATAGAGTTGTAAATTGTACTATAATTTCTATAAATCTACAATACTACAACTGGCCAAAACTTACAATTCCTTGTGTCGAAATAGTCCTTATAATTTAGTTAGGTTATCCTATGCTTGCAAAAACTTCGCCCTATTAACTATCATTCATACTACTCCATGTTATTTTTGTCAGTTATAATTATCTTATGGTGATTCTGTGTTAGACCATTATTAATTCTATGTATATATTTATTACCCCCTCCATCCCGATTATTTGTTGTCTTATTTTATTTTTTGATGTCTCGGTCAATTTTGTCCTTTCTATTTTAGGATTACATTTGATGAACAATTTGGTCATTCACACCTAATTTGCTCCACGTGTTATTTAGTAATTGGTCATCTCCTCTTTCCTTGATCTTTGTGCCAAAACCAAAGAACAACAAATGACCAGGACGGAGGAAGTACTCTATAATACTCTATAGAATGTTGGACTCTCTATATGACTTGAAAATCTTCCGCAGAAATCGGACAAAAAAAATGCGATGTAATTAAGGGTTAGTATGTCGAATCTCATGTATAAGCATGCATATACGTACTCATGCAGGGATTAATGGAATATGCATGATAGACGATTTAAATACTCCCAAAAACAATTTTTTAAGAAATTCCGGTCGAAATCATACATAGTTAATAATATTGAGAAATTCCGATCAATATTAATTCGTTCCGACGAAATACTGGTCAAAATCATTATAAAAACGTCGTATCATTAGATGTAAATTAGTTTTGAAAAATTAAAATTTAGATGTAAATTAGTTTTGAAAAATTAAAATTTGTTTGTCCCGTAGCGATTTGGAATATTGATATGCACTCTTTCACTCTTTGTACTACGTACTATGAAAAAAGAATAATAGCTAGATAAAAACAATTTATTTAAACGTGAGAAAGTTAATGAAGGGAGAAGGATTAAGGAAGATATACCAGTTGAAAGTGCCCTTATATGCTTTCATTAAAAAAAAAAGAGTAGAGTATGAGTCAAAAGTTATTATATATGATTAACTAATGAAAATATATCACAAACAATTGTTTTTATTATTTAACGGATGCTTCATAGATAACTAGTTTTAGCCCCGTGCAATAATTGCACGGGTTACTTTTAAAATTACAATATTTTCAATATAGTATTGATTTAGTCATTTACAAAGTATGCAAGTAAAATTTCATACATGGAGTAATTTACTCTTTCCTTAATCTTTATGTAAATAGGAATATTTTGAAATTAAGTATAAAGGACTACCAATTTGTTTACACAAATCAATATTATTACTACTTGGTTGAAATGGTAACCAAATTCCAAATAACACCGAGTAAATCTAACCTATTTTCAAGTGACCCACCTAAAAAAATAATAGACAACCAACCAATGATATAAAGTACGTAAGCTCATACTAATTGACTAATAAACCCATTAACTCATTAAGTATTTGGAAGAGATTAAGAGAAGAGTGAAGATACATGTAGACCTGGCAAAAGCAACCCGACCCGATTGACCCGACCCGAAAAAGCTGACCCGAGACCCGAAGTGACCCGAACTACATCACCCGAATGTGACCCGAAAACCCGAATTGACCCGACCTGACCCGAACATGACCCGAGCTTTCTTGACCCGAACTGGCCTGACCCGAAAATGACCCGATCCGAAACCACCAAACCCGAAAATGACCCGACAAAATATAACTTTAATTAAACCGAAAAGACTTGAAATGACAATTTCTCTATTATTCACCGACCCGAAAATGACCCGACCCAAAACAACCCGACCCGCTTGACCCGGAACTGACCCGACAACAAACCCGAAACAGACCCGAAACCCGAAATGACCCGTCCCGACCCGAGTTAACCCGAAATCAATGAGAAACCCGAACTGATCCGACCCGAACTGACCCGACCCGAACCCGACCCGTTGACCCGTTTTGCCAGGTCTAGATACATGTGCAAAATATTAACCTAGCTAATTCACTTCTCAAACTTTCACGTCACTCTCATCCTCTCGCCCTTTTTCCCTTTTTTTTGAATTCTGCATTTATTCAAACTTACTTTTTTCTAATCACAAATTCTTTAATATTTCAATTAAATCTCGTCAATAGCCAAAATCCAAACCTTTTACACAAAAATATTTAATTGGATGATGTTAGAAATTTTTGTTGTGTATGATCAACTTGTAATTTAGCTAAGTAAGTGAATGTGATCAATGTGAATATATAAGATTTATTTGTTGTGTTTAATTGACAAATTTAATGAAATTTTGATTTTTTGAAAGTTTAATCCCTTGTCAATTTTCTTCTTGGATTCAAAAACATGCATTTTGATTTGTATGAAGGTTTATTTAATTGTAATTAATGGTTTTTTAGAGTAAAAAATAGTATATTACTTTTTTTGCAGGTTGATATTGATAATGATATTGTATGAGTCCTAAATTTCATTAGACGCAAATAGAATTGCATTTTTTTCTTAAGAGATCTATCTGAAGTATTATATTTATTTTTATTATAAATACTGAACTAATATTGTATAATATTTACATTCAAATAAATTGAAGTTAATTTTTTTTCTCACATTATTATGTCATTTAATATCATTATTATCTCAATTTCTCGCAATCTGTATGTAAATTAAGCTTTGTTATTAGTTACTCCACTTTTATTGTAATTGTAAATTTGTAATATATCCTATATATTCATTTGTAGAGTTGAGGAATTATGGCTGAAGATAGTGTAGTATAGAAATAATTGAGTTTGAGGAAAAGAAATAAAAGCTCCTATAAATAAGGGAACCACGTTGAGCAAAAAATAAAAGGTTTTTCATTCCCTAATTTTAAGGAGCCAATAGCAATCTCCTAAATGCTATAGCTTTTATAGATAGGAGATTTGTACATGCATGATACATACCATTATCAACATAAATTATACCTTTAAAAATAATTATTTGAAAATCTTTCTTCCATGAATTCAATTATGTATGGCAGAAGGTTAATGGATCTGATTTTCTCATCCTCCGCTCCAACAGCTGTATCTTATAGCCCGGGACTGCGGGTTGCCTTTTGAATTCAAGATCCTGAACCTTTAACAAAAATTATTAGTAAAAAAAGACGATAACCCTAGATTAAGAAACAACATATTGTGCAAAAAAAACAGGTACAATATTAATATATCCATCAACGTAAGATGTTGCATGTTTCCATACAAAATTTAATAGTCCGTAATTCCGTATACACAATCTGTATCTATACAAAATATAAAAAGAAAAATAAGGGGGTTGTCAAAGCTTGCATCAATCAAAAAATCAGAAACGAAAAACTATAATAATTTAGATAAAGGGAGGAATTTGAATCTACGTGCAATGCATATATATAGGCTTTTCTGTATTCCGCGGTGGAGTTGTTCGATATTTAGTAGACTTCTATGTTTTTTTAATTTTAATTTTATTAATATTAAATTATTAAGTTTTAGTGGTTTACATGAGATGTTATTCTCTTTCCTATTCCAAAAATTTCCTTTATTAATATAGATAGATAGATATTGATTGATTACTCACTTTTAAATCCCTTTAATTTTCTGTATCGAGATAAATGATATACATGTCATATTGAAAAGGGTAGCAGACAGGACACGGGTATGACTCTTGAAGTTTTAACAATCAAAGTGACAATAATCAACGTGTCATAGGTAAGCTTGAATGGAGAGCTATAATTAACTCTTGCTGCACATGAGCAAGTAGCCGTTTGTGGCAAGTATACTCGGGCCAACTTATGTGTGAGTGACTAAACGTGACCAATTTTTTTTTGCTTACACTTCTCGCTTACCAGATTGATTAGATTAAAGATTCGAGAAGGTTGGAGAGTTGTTAATGAATTTGTTTAGCCTTGTAAGCATATGGGTATTGCTTTTCGAGTATTATGAAACAGAATTTGTAGCGGTGGACGGCAGTACAAACGATTTTGCATTTGTAATTTATTTACTTTTTGATAATGTGACTCTACAGTTGATTTCAGCCGAAAGTTTTACGGCAACAGCTAGAGAAAGAGAATCATGTCTCATACTCTCTACTTGTATAATAGGTAGCCAAGTAAAGAGGTCATACAAAAATATAACACAATATGAATAGGTCCGCGAATTTCGCGGGCAACAAAACTAATTGATAAATGAAATACTACTTTCTGAAAGTATGAATCTAAGGAAACAGGTTTGGAAAATTCCGGGATTAAGAGGAATACAAGCCCTATAATTAAGACAGTGGATGACGAACATAGCATCGCCTAACCATAGAATTCTGGAAGCTTCATTAGTTGGATGGGTGGGAGGCTTCCTCATGTTTAGCCGAATTCCTCTCACGAAAGCGGGAGACGTGCGGATGAATGTAACTCCTGCAAATAAATAAAGCTAGTGAAATGTAAAGCTAAGCTACGAGGCTGAACTATTATGAGAAGTGTAAAATAAAACACAAAGAGGGGGAGAAATAGTATTATACTGACAAATAGGTTTCACCCAAAATTATTCCACCTAAACCAGTCAAAAATAACTCCCGCACAGTCATGTCACCTAAGCGCATAGCAGGCTTCATTGCAGTTTGATCCTGCACAAATTTATACATAGAAATATTCAATGATAAAAATATTAAAATACTAATACATCAAATAATCACGTAATAAACTTGAACTAAACCAATAAGAAAGCTAAAATTAATCAATTACTACACAAAATAAAGGGTGTGTTGATTTTCGTAGTACGGTATTTTTACTCAATACAATACACTGCCGGAAAACGACGACCGTCGCCGTCCCATGACTCACGAAGCATCACCACCCATCCTTTTCCTCTAACTCCCTCATCCCCAACGGCAATAAGCACCCTCAAACTCCCCCTCCCTCGACGCCGCCACACCCTCCCCTCCCTTCACTGGCGACACCACAATAACCTCCCTCTTCCTGTCACCGGCGGCATCATAATAATCTCCCTATAACACTGTTCAACAAAACCTAACCCAAATTCAACTATTTTGTTTTAAAAGAAAATAAATACGTCAATTTGATTCTTAACCATGCTATTAACAAATTAATTCTGTTTTACATGAAAATTATTGATTTAAATTGATGAAATTTAATTAATTTGAGAGGTTGTGCTGTGAATAGTTGAGAGAATTAGGTTTACTCATAATTTTAGCCGAGGGCATGTAAAAGGAGAGTATCCCGAGTAAAAAACGTACTGCGAAAATAAATTACGAAAATAAATTAAGGCTCAATATCATCAATCAAAGTCCCAAAAAATTCCAGATTTGGGGCGGATAAAATTAAAAGAAAACAAAAATAAAGGATAAACAAAACCCAAATAATAATAATCATAATAATAATAATAATAATGATCAGAAATTAAGAAGCGGAAATAAGAGGGATGAGGAGAGGGAGAGTGGGTTTTTACCTGATATTTCACAGAAAATTGTTAGCGATTGTTTTCTCTTTGTTAAAGCGATATGAGGGGAAGGTTGATTTCATTAATTGGCAATACTCGGTTTATATAGTAACCGAGGGCAATGTTTCTACAGTTTATAAACGCTAATCTTTCTACAGACTTCCCAGCTATTGTTTTCTTTTTCTATAAGAAATTGTTTTCTCTTTCTACCAGAATTGTAGTTTTATTTTTGTAGGGCTTTGCTTGAACTGACAATTTTACCCCCAGGTATTGCTCAAATCGAATAATACAGGGTATCTAAAGGAGTAATAGGTAAGACAATGACCTATATTTTGAATAATTTTTCAGTTAAGGACCCGAACATTCACATTGTCCAGTTAAGGATTTGAAAGCATTTGCCGTTAAACTTCCGTTAATATGCATGTTTGAATTTATTTCTTGACTCATTTTGTTTGCTAATCGAAGCAGTTTCCTTGTTTTGCAGTCAATTCGACTTCAACACCTACGTTGTCAGTTGTCACCATCTTTAATCATAAATATTTAGAGCCTTTACACAATTTTTGTTATTAAGGATTTTTCTTATTATCCCCTAGGGCTGTAGACGATCCGATTTTAGCTCTATTATCAACTCTTCATTAATTGTGTCAAAAAAAACAAAACTTTAACTCTCCAAAATACACGATAAGAAGTTCCGAATGCGGTGATTTTTCAAAAAAAATACCCTTGTTGGAGAATTTTAATTGACGATAATTCTCAACTAATATTCCAAGAAACAATGATCCTATATTTTCGAATTCATCATGTATACGTGATCTTTGATTCGGAAAATATATCGTTTTGTGAACTCAAAACTGAAAGCTATGAATATTATCATTTTTTGACTGTAAATAACTCTTGACTATTCCGTATCTATCATTTCTACTTTTTTTTTAAAAACCTACAAAATTTGCACTTCCGACGATAAAAGTCATCTATCGAGCGATATCCTATGGTTACACGAGTGTCTGAACAGTGAACACCCTATTTTTTTTCAAATTAACCGTGCTTATGAGATTGAAAAAAAAAAAACAACCTAGTAAATTTTGTGCAAAGGGGAGTAAAACTTAGAAACTTCATAGTGATACAAGGGATAAAACATTTAAACAAAACCAAAAAAGCGGAAAATATTTCCTTCATTCTCACTTCCTCCGTAGCATAAATACAATATCATTCGTTCGATGGCGATAAGATTGTTATTAGTGATGGTTGACAATGATAGTGCTGTAGTCGAATGGACCCAAAACAAGGAGGAAAGTAATTTTGATTTTTTGAATGCAAATAAGGTGATTAACGTAAATTCTATAAAGCATTTCCTACTGTTATTCAATCAAGCACAAATGAATGCTAACGGAAGTTTAACGGCAAACGATGTCAGGTCCTTATCTGGATAATTGAAAGTTTGGGTCCTTAACTGTAAAATTATCCAAAGTATAAGTCCTTGTCTTACCTATTACTCGTATCTTAAGTAATTTTTTACCGTAGTTTTATTAATAATACCAATAATAGGTAAAAATTAAATAACAATAATTATCTCAATGATAAATACATTTTCAACGACTAGATTAATACTACAAGATTATTACGAACAGGTATGAGATTAGCTAAACATATAGTTTTATGCTTACGCACGCATGCGTATCGACCAGTTTATATAAGCGAGTCAACACGTTAGTTTAATTTCCGGTGGAGAACTTGGATTGCAACATCTTGATGACATTAGCATCAAGCTGAAAAGCCTTGGATAAAACATCAACGTTGATCGGAGGCTCAGCACCAAAAACCGCGTTGGAAATAGTAACAACACCGGGATTCTGGCTACTCAAACCCGAAAATGCAACAGCTGGTGTCTTGCCGATGTTGAGTTGAAAGTGAATTAAACCTTGTGGGAACACAAACACGTCACCCTTGTTAAGCACCTTAGTGAACAACTTGTTACCGCCATTGGCCTGGTTTGATGTGACGAAACCAACATATATGGTTCCATCCAACACAGTGAACACCTCAGTGGCGCGAGGGTGGGTGTGGGGTGAGATTAGCCCATATGGCGCGAAGTCTAGTCTAGCAACTGAAATGCCGAGGGTGTTGAGTCCGGGTAAGTTCATTGGACTCACTAGTTTCACACCCGATCCAAGACTGCTTAATGGGGCTGGAACGTCTAGCCCTTTGAAGAGAAAATCTTCGGGTGTCGCGTCCATTGGGTTCTTGCAAAAGAGTCCATTCACAAATACTGCAATAATAATACAGAGTACATACGTTAGTAATTATTACATCTCAACCAAAAGCTTAACCTGATGGTTGAAGTCTAATTATCAGTTTAATATTCTAACATTATGGACTTATTGATAAACATGGACCTATATATATAACTCGAAATTAAGTACTTACTTCCGTTATTGGTATCGTTTGTGGCGACGCAAAAATCTTGAAGCTGGGTCGGATCAGTGGCATAAACCAAGGATAAGCTTATGAGCAAAAGGGTTAAGTGTGCAAAGATCTTGGAAAATGCCATGGTAATATCTTTGATTAGTGAGATGATTATGGGTTTAATTGTGGTTTTTGACGATTGTTTAACACAACAAAATGGGGCTTTTATAGGCTAAGGATATGATAAAGTTAACGTGTTAATTAAGGGTTGAATTGGTCGTAGAATTAGTCCTTAATTGTGATGGTTGTATGACCAAATACATCTTTAAGCAGGTAATGACTTAGGACTGATAATATATACTAGTTTTTTCATATTGGTGGGGAGTGTATTTGAAATCATAAAATATCCTGAACGACTTGGGTCATGTTCTTTTGGACTTAATTTCAGCTCATTTTAATTTAGTTCAGCTCTATTTAGTTCAATTTAGTTTCATTCAGTTCAGTTCAGTTCAGCTCTTCTCTTCTCTTCACAAATTAACTCTTCCACCTTCAGTTCAGTTCAGCTCAGCTCCATTAAGTTCAGTTTAGTTTAGTTAGACTCCACTAATAAGTTCAGTTCAATTCAGTTTAGACTCCACTAATAAGTTCAGTTCAATTCAGTTTATACAGTTTCGTTCCAAAAGAACAGAGTCTTACTAACTATAGCAAACAATTGATGAATAATAACAAAATTGAAAAAGCAACTCAAAAATCTATTTTACAAACTTTTTTGTAACACGGTCTTATCTAAGTGTTATCGATGAATAGAAAATGTTAGACTTCCAATACTTTAGTTTAATACCATTTTATAAGGAACTTAAATTAAAAATATGTAATCAATGAATATGTTTGAGAGACTCTGAAATGGAGAGGATTCTCATTGGCTTAGGTTACGATAAACAGTTGACATTAAGAAGGGGTAAAGAAATATTCGGAGAATGCATGGGATTGAGAGACTCTGAAATGGAGAGGATCCTCATTGACTTAGGTTACGATAAACGGTTGACATTAAGAAGGGTAGGTTACGATAAACAGTTGACATTAAGAAGGGGTAAAGAAATATTTGGAGAATGGGATTGAGAGATTCTGAAATGGAGAGGATCCTCATTGACTTAGGTTACGATAAACAGTTGACATTAAGAAGGGGTAAAGAAATATTCGGAGAATGGGATGATATGCTTAAGCTGATGATTCCTTTCTAAGATATTACCTAGTCATAATATGACACCGTCGGCGACATTATTAAGGATTATTCCGGAGTTGGTAATTTTACTAGCTCGGTATTCTAGAAATTTAGGATTCTCTTTGTTGTAGAACAAGTCCTCAAATCCGTGAGAGAGGCTCATACCATAATAACAATGTCTAAAATAAAATAATGTTGATGAATTAGTCTAGTCATCTGTTTGGAGACTTTGGACGTAATTAACTACGTCACAATTTCTTTATCCAATATATATAGATAGACATATAGTCATTACCTACTATAAGTAAATCAATTGAATTCATCGTCAAAGACAAAAAATTAATTAGTAAAAATTATAAGTTTTCTAACACGGAAATTCGACTTTGATCACTTTGCGACCAGTTCAATTTCGCAATAGTTAACATCTAAAACTATAAATACAGATCATGCAGTGTCAAACCCTAGGGCTGACATAAAGACTCAAACTTTAGTTGGATTGATCGACTTTTTGAAGTTTCTCAGTGATGGGGCATATTCTGCACCCGCTGACCAAGTCAACATATTGAGCGAGGTCAAAGATATCCACAGCCAGTCAACGACTTCAAACAGCATATCCGGTACGGCCTATCGGCCAGTCACCCGTCTCTCGGTAACGGTAACTAGCCGGTAGGAGACACATCCGCGTACTCATATCCAAGACCCCTCGGCATGAAGTCAACAAGGCCCTTCGGTCTGCTAGGGGTCCCTCGGCCGAGGGCTGATCAGTCTTTCCACCTGCTAGGCCACTTGGCCACTACGTGACAAAAGGTGAAAGTCTATAAATACTCCACCTCTCTCATTGAGAAGGGGATCCAGAATCTAACCTAAGAACCACTTAAATTGGTATTATCTCTCTCATCTCTCTACAATTCACATCGTCAAGCAACATACTACTTAATCACAATAAGTTCACTGACTTGAGCGTCGGAGTGAGTACGCTTGGCACAAAGCCAAGCCCTCAGTTTGCTCGTTGTTGCAGGAGAAAGCCGAGGAGAGCAATCAAAGCTAGAAGGGGCATTATTCGACAAAGCTAGCGTGGTAAACAAACCTACTTCGGAATTCATACCCGGAACAATTGGCGCCGTCTGTGGGGAGAAGACACTAGAAGCTAGTCATTCCCAAACCAAAAAAAAAACCCACCCAAAAAGCTAAGAAGATGTCAAAAGAACAAGAGGTGTTCGTAACCGAAGAGCCCCTCCACCCGGATGATACCGTCCACAGTGCGGAGGTTGTGCGGCCCTCCACCGGCCGGATAATTCAACCGGAGTTCGGGATGCCAATAATGCCGATACGCCGCCGCCCGCCGACCAGTCACCGTCATGGGGCGTGTGGTTGATGCAAAGAAAGCCGGCAGCGCGGCTCCTGGACACGATTGTCGGTGCGCCGGCTCACATGTCACACCGACAAGAGCGGCGGGACCCGTCCGGGAAGCTAGGGCCCAAAAGGTGACTCGAGAAACCCGAACGAAGCACTAAGAGAGGCCGAGCCTACCAAGACGCGGGGAGCCCAGAGTGTCGGTGGTAGAACTAAGCCCTTCCCGCACTCGCGGAAGGACGATGTCGCCGCGACGCCCACGAGGCATGCCCAGACGAGCGAAGGAGTCCGACTCACCGAGTCGGGAAGAAGTCCGACTCACCGAGTCGGGGAAGAAGTCCGACTCACCGAGTCGAAGAAGGAGTCCGACTCACCGAGTCGGAGAAGAAGCCCTTCCCGCCACGGGGAGAGGGGCCGGACTAAGGATGCGAGGAGCCGATCGCCGCGTGTCATTAGACACGTGGTCGACGACCCCTCGGTGCCTACGTCCTAGAGACCAGTGCCGCCAAAGCTAAAGCTACCATCTATATCATACAAAGGAGAGGGCGACCCAACCGATCATGCCGAGGCTTTCGAGTCTCACATGTCGGTGTGGGAGCAACCCGACGAGGTGCAGTGCCGAATTTTCCCAACGACCTTGGTTGGAATGGCGCAAAGTGGTACAAAGGGCTACCCGATGGGTCGGTATACTCCTATTCCGACCTAAGAGACGCGTTTTTGGCCCGATACTCTACCAATAAAAGGAGAGCCGTCGAGACATCGGATCTCCCGACCATCAGCGAGGAGGGAGGCGAGTCACTCCGAAGCTATGTGAAGAGGTTCGATGCCGGGGTTCAGCAGATTAGGGAGCCGAACGGCGAACTAGCGGCCTTCGCAGCGATGAAAGGCCTCCCCGGAGGGGACTTGAAAACGAGCTCATCAAGTGCGGTGGCACGAGCCTTGAGTCCGCCAGAAATTGGCCGACCAGGTCATTAAGGTCGAAGACTATCACAAAATATGGATAGGCCACGGCGAGGCCGGCACTCGAAAGAAAGAGCCACCGGGAGGACAAGCCGGATGAAGGGCGCCGTGACAATAATAGGTCGCGGACCGACGGGCCCGCCCGGGAAGCGAGAACCCAGCGGACGGGGAGTTCAGTCCGTACTACCATAAGAAGTACAAAGATCACACCCCCCGGGTCGTATCGGCCGCCGAGGTCTTCTCCCGAGCGTAAACGAGGGGCGAAGTGGGAAAGGCCCCCAAACCTAGGGGGACGGTGACACGAGCCTGCATCTTTGTGAGTACCACGGCCACACCGGTCACTTAACCAACGGCAGGCATTTGAAGAATGCCATTGAAAGAGCCGATCCGAAAAGGGAGCCTCGGCAAGTATGTTCCGGAGGCCAAAAGACTAACACCGGTGGCTCGGATAAAAAATCCGTCTTTCAACGAATAGGAACAATTCATGTTGTCATCGGGGGAAACGAGAACGGCGGATCCGCTCGCGGACACAAACGGCGCACTGAACGGATCAGATCGGGCCGTCAACTTCGTGCCCACTACAGCGGCCCGCGCTTCCAACATCCCGAACATAACTATTGGGAAGGAGGACTACGAAGGAATCATCGCCCCGTATAGCGACCCACTCGTAGTCCACTTAGACATAGCCAACCACCTGGTCATGAGATGCCTGATTGACACGGGTGCTTACACGAACATCATGTTCAGGGAGTGCTTTCTAGGGCTCGGCACGAAAATTGCGGACCTTAGCCCGTGCACCAACCCATTGTACGGCTTCTCCGGGCGGGCTTGGTCCCCCAGGGTCTATCAAGTTACCAGTGATGTTCGGCGGTCCGACGCGGCCAAGAATGTGATGTCCGAGTTCGTGGTCATCGACGGCTCATCCGCATACAACGTTCTCATCGGTCGTGTCACCCTGAGTGAGGTCGATCTTTGTAATGTCCATCGGGCCCCGACAACGATGTATGTCTCGGACGCGGAGAGGTTCATAAACTCGTCTCAAAGAACGAAAAAGACGAGGTGGTCAACGTCCAAATATCGGCGGAGGATGCAACATGCAATCCTTCAAGGTAGCAAAGAAAGAGGAAAAAGGGAAGAACCCATCCTTACGACAGGAGGACGAACCGATGAGCACCAACCACGTCGGCATGGTCGAAGGGCGAGACCGAGCGAGATAGAGATTGATCCGGGACGCACCTTCAGAATCGCTGTCGGTGTCGGCCTGGAACCAAAATTCGGGGCCGATCTCCTAGATCTGCGAGGAGGAACAAAGATGTCTTTGCGTACTCGGCCGCCGAGATGCCAGGAGTGAGCCGAGAGGTGATCGTTCACAAGCTGAACGTGCTCTCCAACGCTCGCCCTGTCAAGCAGAAGATGAGAAACTCCTCGGCCGAGAAAGATGAGGCCATCAAGGCCGAGGTAGACAAACTATTAGAGGCAGGTTTTATCATGCCTTGTACTTACCCCGAGTGGCTAGCTAATGTTGTAATGGTGAGGAAGTCATCGGGGGGGTGGAGGATGTGTGTGGATTTTACAAATCTTAATAAAGCATGTCCTAAAGATTGTTATCCCTTGCCTCGAATAGATAGCTTAATAGACGCAACGGCAGGCTACACAATCCGAGCACGCTCGACGCCTTTTCAGGATACCATCGGTATTCATGGCGGAGGAAGACATGCCTAAATGCGCATTCATCACCATACACGGCACCTACATGTACAAGATGATGCCGTTTGGTTTGAAAAACGCCGGCGCGACTTACACAAGACTGGTGGACAAAGTATTCCAAAATCAAAAAGGGCGAAACATTGAGGCTTACGTCGACGATGCTATTGTCAAGAGCAAGTCTGACGGCGAGCACTTAGCCGATTTACACGAGACATTTTGTTCACTAAGAAAATACAAGATGAAGCTTAACCCTACAAAATGCAACTTCGGTGTCGGGCGGCAAATTCCTCGGCGTACTTGTTAGCGCCGGGGAATTGATGCCAATCCGAGAGAAAGTCCAAGCAATTCTAGACTGCGGAGCCGAGGAATCGCAAGGAGGTTATGAATCGACCGGGAGGATGGCGGCCCTTGCCCGCTTTATCTCTCGATCGGCCGACAAGAGCACCCCATTCTTCAAAGTGCTAAAGGGGAATAAAGACTTCCTGGGGGGGAGGAGCAGAGCACGGCTTTCAAACAACCGAAAGCCCATCTGCAAACTCTCCGACCGTCCGCACCGACGCTGGGGGAAACGCTATATCTATATCTAAAATAACCTCGGCCACGGTCGTGCCGTAATCGTCGAGAGAAGAAAACAAACGAAAGACACCCAATATACTTTATCAGCCATACACTGTTGCCCGCCGAGAGAAACTACCCGCTGATTGAAAAAGCAGCCTTTGCCGTGGTTGTTGCCGCAAGGAAGTTGAAACCCTACTTCGACGCACATCCCATGACGGTCTTAACCGACCAGCCGTTGGAGAAAGCACTGGAAAAATTCGAACAATCAGGCAGACTTATCAAATGGGCAGTGGAGCTATCTGGCTTCGGCATTCAATACAAACCAAGGCCTTCGATAAAAGGGCAGGCGCTGGCAGACTTCTTGGCCGAGTGCACGTATCAGGAAGAGTCATGTCCCGGCATGTGGGAGGTATATACCGACGGATCCTCCACAACGAACGGCTCAGGAGCCGGCATCCTTATCATCAGCCCAAACGGGGACGAGTTCGAGTACGCTTTGAAGTTTGCCTTCTCAACCTCAAATAACGAATCCGAATATGAGGCAGTGATAACCGGAGTTGAGTTAGCCAGAGCCGCCGGAGCAGAACACATCACTTTGAAAACAGACTCTCTCTTGGTGACTAACCAATACGAAGGAGAGTACGAAGCTCGGGACGATGGGATGGTAAGATACCTGGAAAAGGTAAAAGCCAAGCCCTCAGTTTGCTCGTTGTTGCAGGAGAAAGCCGAGGAGAGCAATCAAAGCTAGAAGGGGCATTATTCGACAAAGCTAGCGTGGTAAACAAACCTACTTCGGAATTCATACCCGGAACACTCAGAAATGCAATGAGCTTTCAGAAAAGAACTAAAAATACTAAATGAGCTGCTAAATTCATGAAACTTGGTGACAAATCATTTAACGGAGTAAACTACCTCTGAGTGAATTTTCAAGATTTTAGACACTCTAAGTCTTTTAAATGGATTTAAAATATTTATATCGGTTCAATTTGTGTTAACTGATTCCAAATAATCTTATTTCAAAATATTTACATCAGTTGATATGTTTACTGAAACTTTTAACATAATAGTATTAAAAAAAATTTCAAAAATTAATATGATTAAAATTGTTTACCTTTTATAGTGATTGTAAATGGGCTCTTATGTAAGAACCCAAACGAGGCGACATCCAGTAGGTGGATTATACATCCGATGTACTACCACCAATTGTATAGTTTTTGAGCATTGTAATAATGTTTTTGAGTTTTGTTTTAAAAATTATGAGTTTTACTATAAAGTTTTTGAGTTCATTCACTTAAACATTAAGCTCAAAAAATTACAATAAAACTCAAAAAAAATTACATATCCTTAGTTAAATTTAAGTTTTGACGGAAAAAAAATTAAAATTTAACTTATTAATTTTAATAAGCTCAGAAAAAATACACGTATACTCAAATACAGATAAAGTTTGAGGTAATAAGCTCAAAAAAAAAATACACACATGCTCAAAAACAAATAAAATCTCAGGTAATACATCTGATGTATGTTCCTTTTTCTCGGCGACATCTGATGACTTTTTGTTCAAAGGGCTAGACGTTACGGCCTAGTTAAACATGCTTGGATCGGGGGTGACACTAGTAAGCCCAATGAACCTAGCCGGACTCAATACTCTCGGCATATCTATTGCTAGGCTCGACTTTGCACCATACGGGCTCATTTCACCCCACACTCACCCTCGTGCTACAAAGGTTTTCACGGTCATGGAAGGTACTATCTACCTGGGTTTCGTCACCTCAAACCAGGCCAACGGCCAGTGGCGGCAACAAGTTGTTCACAAAGGTGCTTAACAAAGGTGACGTGTTTGTTTTCCTACAAGGCCTTGTTCACTTCCAACTCAACATGGGCAGCACCCCTACAGTTGCCTTCTCAAGTTTGAGTAGCCAAAACCCGGGTGTAGTCACTATTCCTAACGCGGTGTTTGGTTCCGACCCACTAATTTCCATTGATGTTCTTTCCAAGGCGTTCCTGCTTGATGCTGGCCTTGTTAAGTACCTACAGTGAGTCCAAGTTCTCCAGCAGATCCTAATTTCGATCCGACCACTGATGATGATTACTATATTTTTGTTCATGCTATTATAATTCTTTTATATTGTAATGTCATTGATTGTATTGTTTCATTAAATTAAAGTTTCCGTCAACATTGATAAAAGTAATTAGGAATTCATTATTTCAATATCCAACAAATTGATTAATTGCTGAATGATCATCATACAATTCAGGAATTTATCATACAATTCAGGAATTTTTGTCTTCTATAACTGAACAATACAAAATCTTGATCAACATCAATACGACACGATTTAAGAAATACGAATTTTATTTCAATGAATAGCAATAACAATAATCACAATTAACAAGTTATTACAAAAACAAAATTAGGGCATATTAAACCCAGTTAATTAATCAATCAATCAATTAGGGCGTTGACAAATTAGGTCACAAACCCATACAATCAGCGTCATTCAGCAATTTACATAAATGTATAATAATAAGTAATAACCAAGAAATTAAACCCTAACAAGAACACCATCAACAAGTTTACAGAGGACATAGACAGTTGGTTTCTCAAACATAGGAGAAGAATCATCAGAAGAAGACCCTGATTGCAGTCAGAATCAGAACATTGATTGCAGTCAGAAACAGAATAATTGGAAGACCAACTTGCTGTAGGATGATTTGAACCTACTGATGAACAGCAACTAGGACTGGAACCCGTACTGTAATACTCAGAGTCAGAATCAAAAGATTGATTGCAGTTGTCTTGGTCGGAGACCGAAAGCGAAACAGAATAATAAGTGGAACACCATGTTGGTGTTGGTTTCTTCTTAAGACTCAGTTTTCTCGGGGGTGAAGATTTCCTTGCAAAAACTCGACGGCCTCGGAGTGGGACCACCATCTTGGAGGAGTAAACAGAGCGGTGAGCACTGAGCAGCCTTTCCTAGAGGCGCCCCAGGGAAGTAAACAATGTACCCGGCTTTCGACTTGGCGGCTGCTTTCGTCATTGTGGGAATAATAGGTCGTAGGATTGTGAATTGTGATTGATTGAAGTATTGAAATCTGTTGTAATGAAGTTGGGATAATTAGGGTTACTTAGTGATCAAAGTATAAACAACAAATTAAAGTGGGAGATTTATAGGGATTTATTTAAGAACTCCGTTGACCGACTTTGTTGACCAAACAGACCTTAGGGATGAATGGTTGAGGGATCAGGCTTGTAACATGAGCTTTATAGGATTGTTTACTCGACCTAGTTGAGGCTACTCGGCCGAGTATTACCTATACTCGACCGAGTAGAGCCAACTCGGCCGAGTACTCCCGTACTCGACCGAGTATGGCTGCTGTCGACACGTTAATACAAAATACAAGTTCACGAGATTCTTTCCCATTTCCTCGACAGTTTCTCTTTCTCTAACCCTAGCCTATCTCCCTCTCCTATCACCCCATCTCTTCACACTCTAATGTATATAGCTTAAACCCCCACCATGGGAAGGACGACATTCGTTAGCGAAGGATGACGTGTGTGGTGGCCGTCTATGTCACCACCGATGAGTATTGTTAGGTAAGTCTCTGCCTTGTGTTCTTTTGGGTGATTCTTTGAGTATAGTTGTGTAATAGGAGGTGGTTATCATTGTTAGGATGCGTATTGGAGTCGTGCGTGGCTGTGTATGGATGTCTTACATGCTTTGCGACGAGGTAGGGTTTCCTACTCAGTTTTACTGTTAATTGTTATGGCATGATTGTTTTTTGATTATTGTTAACTGCTGATCATCGAAATATGGGCGTTGTGGTGACGCTGTTGGTGTGGAGAGGGTGTGACAGCTGTGTGTTGTGATTGTGGTGGAGTCACTTGCGGGAGTGGCTTCACACCCTAGTTCGCCCTCCGTGGAACCCGCCACGGGAGGGGATGTGCACATTAAGGGACAGGGATTTGTTTTAGTCGCTCGTTGATGAGCTGGACTTGGTGGGATCGGCTGCGGTCACCCACTGGCGGTGTGGATTACCTGTTACGATGGGTAATCTGGCAGGGCTACACACTTCGGTGTGTAGTCGGTTACTATGTGAGATCGGGATACTGGGGAGTGTGGATGATCAGCTAGTTACCTTATTGCTTGTCCTATATTGTTTGAGTAATACTGACCCCGCTGTTGTTGTTTTGTAAAACCCTGCGGTGATCCATTCGGGGATGGTGAGCAGTTGGCTTAGCAGGTACTGTTGATTGTGGCTGCTAGGATTAGAGGGATCGAGTCACCACGCTACCAGTCTAGAGATGCGGTGTCATGAGTGTTGTAGTTGTATCTTTGGCGTAAAGAGTTGTATTGAGTCGTATTGTATGAGATATATTAATATTTTATAATTGTTCTTTTATTGTCTAATTTGATCTACTTCCTCGGGAAACCGAGATGGTGACACCGTCATACACTGGGATGGTCCTTGGTAAGGCGTCCTGGTGTACGGGGGTGTTACAAAGTGGTATCAGAGCCGACGATTTTGGAACCTGAACCAATGAATCTAATGAACGTAGGGTGTCAACTAAAATGAACCTGGTGTATGTGCGTTGGGAGCCCCAGCCGATGCTAGATTTTGGGTGAGAAGGCGCCCTCATTTCAAAATCATGGCCCCATCGAACTTAAGCCAGACACGGAAAAAGGGTAGCTAGTGAGCGTCGTTGATTGCTTGATGATGATTGTTGTGTGCATCTATGTTAATATGTGTCAAAGTTTAGAGTGGGTGATGGAATGGTTGTGATGTGCGACCAGAGGTAAGTTAATCAATTGTTAAACGGTGATTGCGTTGTGTAGTGATTGTTGCCTGGTAATCGTGGTTAAGTGTATATTTCGTGAGTAGCGGAATCTGTGATGATGTGTTATAGGAGCTAAACCATGCAGGTACAGTAATTAATTGCTAAGTATGCTAAAAGGTAAGGAGTAGTCGTTTCATAGCAAAATGAGGAATGAAGGTAGAAATGTTGATCGAATTGGTAGTGGATGTACAAAATACGTGTTGATATGTGTTTGTGTGGTAGAACTAAGCTCTAATAGTGACGAGCCGGTTGCACGGAACTCCGAACGATGTTATTTATTTTGCAGGAACAATGAAAATTTATGATTTCCTCTTCACTCTTGGAAACTCGACCGAGTAGAGTATTGTACTCGACCGAGTAGACCATACTCGGCCGAGTATAAAGCTACTCAACCGAGTGTCCGTTTGGTGAAAATTATAATCGTTACTGTCCTTGAAAACTCGACCGAGTAAAGAGGATACTCGACCGAGTAGTCGACACTCGGCCGAGTATGCCCAACACTCGACCGAGTATTGCTGTAGCGGGACTTACTCGGGTTATACAAAAACCCTATTTTCGTCTCCTTCTTTCTTATTTCCGTCTCCCATCTTCACATCTCCTTCTCTCTAAAACTCCATATCCTTCCTTTCTCAAGCTTTTGGGGTCAATCCTTAGTGATTAATTCATTCTCCTTTGCTATAAACCAATCTAAGGTAAGGTTTTAAGTCGATTTCTCATTTTATTTTCAAAGTTTTGGTATAATTTCAGCTATACTTCGAATTTTCTTTGCGAACATCTGAAATCGAGCATTTATCTCACTAATTCTTGGATTTTTTCGTATATAAACCTCGTGTATGCCCTTGTTTAATCAATTTCATGGTTTAAAATTTGATTTCTATATCCTAGGGTTGCTAAAAACGAAAACCTCTTTGTTTGATGTTTATCCTGTGGCTTGAGGCAACTCAAAGCTCCTAATCATATAATTTGTAAGGTATTTGGTGATTTTCTGATAAAATTTGTCTTAAAAGATCGTTTCAAAATCTGTATACAATTGAAAACGGATCGTCTTTTGCTATAAGATTTGTTGTGTCAATCCCCTGTTTATGTAATACTCCGTATTTATGGGTCTTTGGGTACTCTATCGAGTAGGCCTTACTCTGTCGAGTATGGGTAAGTTGCATTTTAAAATAGTTTCTGACCTGTTGGGTACTCGATCGAGTAACTAGGATACTCGATCGAGTAAGGGGGTACTCGATCGAGTACCTTAGATACTCGATCGAGTAGCCGGTTTTACGGGGAGTTTTCTCGGGTTTTGTTAATTATGCGATTAAGATATATAACCTTTTCCGTCATCATTCTAAACACTTTTGCAAAACCTAATTTACTGTCTAAGAGAGAAAGCAAGTACGTTCATCATCTTAATCGCATTGTTAGCAATTCCCGGAGTTTGGAAGGTCGGTTTTCATCGTTTGATATATCGTTGAGATCCTTGCGTCGAGGGTAAGATCTATGTACCCTTTTTGTTGTCTTTCCTTTAAATTGGTTAAACCCTAATCTAGGGATTTGGGGGTTTTTGAGTAGTTTGTGATTTGGTAGAATTTGTATGTTGTATGATAGGAGGAGGTTTCGTAGAAGAAGCTTTTTGAGACAGCTGTAGAGACCATCTGATAGTTGTGCTTTCCAGGTAGGATTTTCTACTCAGTATTAGTCCCATAATGGGGTGATTGTTGATGTGTTGAGATTAATTGTTTGATATAGTAATTGTATTGTGACGATTGTGATTGTGATTGTGATTGATTGTTCTCTGGTTCTCGAGATGCGTTCTCGGCTGAGTGGAGTCACTTGCGGGAGTGGCTTCCGCCCTAGTTTCGCCCTTCGTGGAACCCGCCACGGAAGGGGATGTGCACATTAATGGACAGGGTTATCGCTCGATATGATGAGCGGGGCTTAGGTGGGAACGGATGCGGTCCCCCACTGGCAGGGCTGGTCTAGTGGACAGTCGGTGATTGAGATTGTTGGATTGGTGTGGATATGTGTGTGTGTGTGACGGTTAAGCAGTCTGTTTATCTTATTGTTGATATATTGAGTTGTGTGATTAGTACTGACCCCGGTTGTTATTTTGTAAACCTGCGGTGATCCATTCGGGGATGGTGAGCGATGAGTGAGCAGGTTTGAGTTGAGTCTTGGGATAGTGGGAGGTGCCACCGCCTCGACGATAGAAGTCTTCCACTTTGTAGTCTATTAGTTTTATGACATTTCAAAGTATTTCATGAGACAGTTGATTTTAAGAACTTGTACCCGTATTTTGGGATTTGGTTTCAGTTGTACTTTTCACTAAAGTTATATCATTTAAGTTGTTTCTTTATTGTCTTATGAATATCATGCCTCGGGTAACCGAGATGGTAATATCTTCATACCTGAGTGGTCCTGGTAAGGCACTTGGAGTATGGGGGTGTTACAAATGGTATCAGAGCGACGATCCTGAAACCTGTAACCAATGAACCTAATGAACATAGGGAGCCAATTAAAATGAACCCGGGGTAAAAGTTGTAGGAGCTAATGCAAAGGCTTGGGAGACGTCCTAAAGTCGCGAACTTGCCCTACAATTTTGAACCGGTCACATGGGAGGTGTGTCAGTATGCGTTGTTTGGTTAGCTTGTGTATGAATGTGATGAAGTGTGTGTAATTGTTGGATGTTTGAAGTAGAAAGTTGAGAATGTGAAAGAAAGGTTGATGATATATGTAGAATTGTTGTTGGAATGAGGAACATGATGAATGTTTACAATGTGGCGTTTAAATAACATGATATAATGATTTCGTGAATCGTATGAAAAGATGCGTAGCATTATATGTTTAGTTATGTTATAACGTTGGTTTTATAAAGTTTTTAAGCATGTTAGCATATGATATAGCATGCGGGTAGCGTTTCTGAGTTAGCATGACTCGATCGAGTGGGACTGACTTGATCGGGTGGGTTTTTGACGATTTTGAGTCCAGAATCGTGTTTTTGGGCACTCGATCGAGTACCTCGGGCACTCGATCGAGTAGGGGGTCACTCGATCGAGTAACCTAGCTACTCGGTCGAGTATGTTAGAGATCAGAAGGTCTGTTTGGGGTCTGATGTTGGGGCACTCGATCGAGTATGGTGGGCACTCGATCGAGTAGCCCGTTACTTGATCGAGTATGTTTGGGAACTCGATCGAGTAGGTTCTGGGCAGCGTGTTTTCTTGTTTTGAGGTTTTGGCGCGTATGTTTATATCCACCCCTTTTTCTCTTATAGTTTCAAGATGCCGCCCAAGAAGAATGCGTTGTATGCGAGAGCTGAGCTTATGACCATAGATGACATCGTTAAGATGTTGGAGCACCAGGATGCTCTTACCGAGGCTTTAAAGACTATGGAGAAAGATAAGGATAAGGATAAGGAGAAGGAGGTTGATCATTCTAAAATCAGCCTCTATGTAGCGAGGTTTAACCCGAAAGAGTACAAGGGAGTCGGGGAGCCTAACCTTCTTGATAGCTGGCTTAGAGAGATGGAGAACATATTAGATTTGGTTCCCTGTCCTGATGAGATGAGAGTGGAACAGGCTGCGTTCTATCTGAGGGAGGCAGCTGGCAAGTGGTGGGATACAGTGAAAGTGAGTGCTAAGGAGTTATATGTGAACCAAGGTTTACCTGCTATACCTTGGGAAGAGTTTCGTAGGGCTATGAGAAAAGAGTTTGTGCCGGAGCATGTGAGGAGTAAGTTGAGAGAAGAGTTTGTGATTTTAAGATGACATTTGAGATGTACGTGGCCGAGTATTACAGCGAGTTCAATGAGAAGTCCAGATATCGAGGATATGGGTTTGAACGAGGAGAATGCGCGCCGAGATTTGAGAGGGGTTGACCCCTAAGATTATGGATAAGTTACCCGTGGGAGTCCTTGCGATGTTAAGGAAGCTTATGAGAGGGGTGGGAGAGCGAGAGGTTAGTGGAGATGGCTCAGGAGAGGTTAGGTGGCGAGAAAAGGAAGTCTGAGAGCGAGGGTGGTGGCCAATCTAATCACAAGAAAGGCAACCATAATCAGTCTAAAGGGTTTCCTTCTGGGTCAGGGTTCAGTGCTGGGGCTTCCTTTGGGCGTGGCCGTGGAGGTGGTAGTGGTAGTTGGGGAGTGACCTGCTTCAGTTGTGGTGGTGTAGGCCACAAGAGACATGAGTGCACAAGTGCAGGAACTTTCCGGAGACTGCGCAGAGCTACGCGAGCAATAGGCCGGCTGGATCGTGGGCAAACCGGGAAGTCGAGCTATCGAGTGGAGGTAACCGCAACGGCGGTAATTCTTATCGAAACCACCGACGAACAACAACAACAATCAAGGGTCGGGTGCTAAGCCGACCACTTCAGCCCGATCTTGTCCGGGAGGTGGACGGAAGACCAGTGGAAAGTTATTCATGATGGAGAAGAAAGCAGCTGAGGAGGATGCACATGTTATCACCGGTACTTTCCTTGTTAATGGTATTCATACCTTTATTTTGTTTGATTCGGGGGCTTCTCAGTCGTTTGTATCTTCGAGTCATGTTAAACGGTTGGGTTTGAGGGTGTATGAGTCTGTAAGTGAGAAAGTTTTTATACCTTCGGGTGAGTCTGTATCATGTGGGAGGTTGTTTAGAGATGTGTCTATGATAGTTGGGCAAGTTTATCTCCCTGTAGACTTGCTAGAGTTTCCTTTTGACGGTTTTGAGATGATAGTCGGGATGGATTGGTTAGGAAAGTATAAAGCTAAGATAGACTGTCATCAAAAGAAAGTGTCTTTAAGAGGTCCTAAGGGTGTTAGTGTGTCTTATCGTGGATTTCTAGTCAAACCCAAAGTTAAGTTGATTGCATTTTGTCACCTTGAAGTCTTATCCGAGGAAGGGATGTCCTTTGATCTTGTGCCATGTGAGAGATGACCGGATAGAGAGTCCGACAGTTGATCGGATACCAGTGGTGGGAGAGTTTGCGAGATGTTTTTCGGAGGAGATTCCGGGGTTGCCACCGAAGAGAGAGATAGATTTCACGGTTGAGTTGAAACCGGGAACCGGGCCAATCTCTAAGGCACCGTACCGGATGGGTCCTAAAGAGATGGAGGAGCTCAGGAAACAGTTAGATGATCTGATAGAGAAGGGATACATTAGACCAAGTGTATCGCCGTGGGGAGCACCAGTTCTTTTCGTAAAGAAGAAAGATGGGAGTTTGAGGTTATGTATAGATTACAGGGAGCTGAACCGAGTGACGGTGAAGAACAAGTATCCTTTGCCAAGGATAGATGACCTGTTTGATCAGTTGAGTGGTGCATCGGTCTTTTCCAAGATTGATTTGAGGTCGGGGTACCATCAGGTGAAGATTAGAGAGGTGGACATACCAAAGACAGCTTTCACGTCGAGGTATGGCCATTATGAGTATGTAGTGATGCCGTTTGGGTTATCTAATGCACCGGTTGTGTTTATGGATTTGATGAACAGAATCTTGACGTTTTTGGACCAGTTTGTGGTGGTATTTATCGATGACATCTTAGTCTACTCTAAGACTAAGGAGGAGCATGAGGAGCATCTGAGGATCGTGTTGCAAACTTTGAGGGAGCATGAGTTGTATGTTAAGCTGTCCAAGTGTGAGTTCTGGTTAGAGAAAGTTGCTTTTCTGGGACATGTGATCTCTAAGGAGGGAGTAACTGTGGATCCGGCGAAGATTGAGGCAGTGACAAAGTGGGAAGCACCAAAGAATGTTGCTGAGATTAGGAGTTTCTTGGGTTTAGCGGGATACTACAGACGGTTCGTGAAAGATTTCTCCAAGATAGCTAGACCTATGACAACGTTGATGAGAAAAGAGAACAAGTTTCGTTGGGATGAGAGTTGTGAGACGGCGTTCCAAACATTAAAGGAGCGTTTGACCACAGCTCCTATCTTAGCATTGCCTGAAGGGATTGAGAACTTTGAGGTTTATACATATTGTTGAGTTTATGGATTCAAGTACCTAAGAGGGGGAGGGGGTGAATTAGGTACTCTTTTAAAAATTTTAACTTCAACTTTATTGGATTAAAGTAAGTTAAATGAACAAAAGAGATTTAGAGGATACTTTGAATAATATTGAAAGATTGAACAAGTATCTCGATGAATGTTTGCTGAAGTATGAAAGCAACAATCGTTCTGACTGTATCTATTTGTCTCAGTTTGTGAAGTATGACTGAGACCAAATGCGTGATGTATGATGAACTGTTACTTCTAAGTTTAAGCGAAACAAAACAAACAAACAAAGTAAAAAGGCAGCGGAAATAAAATAAGCACTTGAACACGAGATTTTTGAATTGGTTCGGCAAGAAACTCAAGTGCCTACGTCCAATCTACTTTTTATTACTTTCCTTTAGTGATCTACTCCGAAAACTAAAAGACCCTTGTAATAAAAGACGCCAACCTACTCCGGTTGCAAAGCTAGTACAAGAACTACTCCGTTCTATGACAAGCTAACTCGCAATCTACTCCGATTGCCAAGAGTTAAAGGACTACTCCGTCCTAGAACTCAATACTCACAACCTACTCCGGTTGCCAACTCACAACCTACTCCGGTTGTCAAGAGTTAAAGACTACTCCGTCCTAAACTCTACTAACACACTTAAAATGTAAAGGATCAAGTTTCCACTAACACATTCTTAACAAAGAATAGAGGTGGACAACTTTTACAAGATCAACACTTTTAAGCAAGAGAGTTTAGTATAGAAAAGCAACAGTGGCCACGACTGTAGAAACTGAAAGACACTTGAAGACTTTTAAAAGGATTTTGCAAAAGACACGATTTTAAGCTTTAAAACACTTTGCAAAACATGAAAGAATTAATTCAGAAAGTCTTAGGGATTTATGGAAGAGGCACACGGTTTATATAGAGGAGGTGAGTGAAGGGATTGCTAGGGTTTTGAAGGGCTTTGAAGGGTCAAAGGCTTTGCATGTGAGGAGCAATAGTAGCCACCCAAACACTTGCACCAAAGAGGAGTCTTTTGCAAAGGTGAGAATAGAGAAAGAAGGTTTGAAAGATAACCTTAAATGTTCATGCAAAATCAGAAAACAAAGGATGTGAGACAAGTCACAAGAGACAAGTTAACACAAATATGGCAAAAAGGAACTTTTGTTTTCTTAAAAACCAAGGGATTGAATTTGCACAAAGAGGAAATGTTTTGAATAATTCAAACCATTCTATATTGGATACTACCTCCTTAAATAAAAATCTGAATTTCTCTTTGAAAATATAAGTCACGTGAAAGCATTTGAAAGAGAAAAGAAGCTTCAAGTTTTTACGAGTTGTGGCTCAGTCCACTCATTTGCATTTACTTGTTAAAGCAACGATCATCCTGGACTCATTTCTATTACTCGCTATACTTAACTTTCTCACTTGTACATTAGATGACACACGACTAATTACAATGGGATTAATAACAACTTCAACACTTCTTAATCCAAGCTTGATTACATCATTAATCCTGAAAAGGTAAACTAAGATAATACAAATCAAATGGGCATGTTATCATCAACATAAGGAACCCAACAAATTCCCCCTTTGATGATGACAAGCCCCAAACGAATGTAAGAGCAATGTAAACACTTTAATTCAAGATTTTAGCAAGCAAGATCAAATGATAGAGAAGGGACAATATTACCTTACCAAGGGCAAACGCTAGAATCAAACTATCATGACAATTTTACATTGCCCCAAACAAGAATCAAGGTAAGAAGGTTAAACAAGCCATTAGTTTAATCAATAAGCAAAGAGATTTAAAGCATGAGTTTACCTTTTCCCCCTCTTGACATCATCAAAAGGATAGAGATGTCACAAGCATTAGAGTGCAAATAGTCATAAGAAAACACAAAAAGACACATGGAAGTGTGACAAGGTAACAAAGTCAACACAAACAAGGATTAAGCATAAGCTAACCAATGTTCAACATAGCTAAACAAAGTTTAACATACACCACCAAATGTTCAAAATAACAAGCAAGAAAATAAGTCTTAGAGAGGCACAACCAAGATGGAACAAAATAAGGGGGTACGGGTTAATAGGCCGAGAGGAAATGGAAAGGCTAAGGAGAGGAGGCTTGTTCACCATCCGAGCCACTACCCAACGGATCATCATCCACAATAGCATCTTCACCAACCTCTTTAGTTGACACAAGGGTGGAAATAATATCCACCTCACCACGGATGAGGTCCAAAGAAGAAGCAAGGGCCGAGATTGCTAAGTCCTTTTGACGAGCATCTTCCCTAATCCACGCACCCAACTCAGCCACGGCATTGAGTACATCCCGCATATTACCCGTATTCCCTTGACTAGATGACCCAACTTAGGGTCCTTCTTAATTTTCATGAGAAATTAACTCATCATTCTCAATTTTGATCAACATCTTCCCCATTTGCCCATCACTCATAGTATCACACATATCCAACGAACCCAAGCTAGTGTTTACCAACACCCCTTGTGCTTTGAGCACAACCGATAACCACATGCTATAGGGTAGGTAAATCACATGAGTAGAAGGTCGACGAAGCTTGGTCGAAATAAGATGAAAACGTTTGAACATTAACCCGACTAGGTTCACCTTCTTATGGGTAGCAATGTGATAGATTAAATATTGTAAAGCAATGGTTAGTTTTCCTCTATCACCCGAAGGGTAGATTGACCTACAAAGCATATTGAAGATAATTCGAAGAGGAGGTGGGATTTGGGTGTTGCTCACGGGTCCGGGGGAGACAGTTTTGGGACAAACGGTTTGAGCAATGCTAAGAGGGGAGGCATATGGTAAGGCTACCCAAGTTTCAGAGGGGAGTTGGTCATAGCCTCCGACTGGAATATTAAGAGCATTGGCAAAATCAGATTGAGTCAGTCTTAGAGGCTTACCGTTCACCTTAGCTGTAACAAATTCACCAGATTTATCAACCCGTACCGTTGCAAAGAATTGAATCACTTCGCTCACAAATACCGGCTCACGCATTTCCAACAACTTCTCCCAACCTTGAGCTAAAACCATGTCACGGACAGAGTGGAAAGCCGGTGGCTCGAACCAGTTTTGATTATACACCCGAGGAGAGTGAATTGCTTTAATGTTCATCAACCTTTCACAATTTTTGTAAATGGAAGTAGGGAGGTCGAGACTCTCAAGGTGAGCCCAAACCATGGCTAGATCCCACTTCGAGGTTAGGGAGACCGGATCCGAAGGAGCAAGGTAAACAAGCTTTTTCTTTGAAGGTTTCGATTTTTTCTGGGTAGGTTCATTCGGATTTTCAATTGGGATATCATCAATGGGATTGTCAATGTTACTTTGTTCAACATTTTCTGAGATTGGGGGTAATTGAGAGGAGGAGGCTTTTTCTTTTCTTTTGTTGTTCTTTTTCGCCGGAGTCGAGTCAGGCTCGCCGGATTTCGATGGATTTTCATTCAAGTCAAATTCGGTTTCATCTTCAACATCTTCAACCATAACAGTAACCGGTTCAGAGGAGGAGCTCGGAGCAGTGGAGCTTTTCTTCCGACCACCACGAGTGCGTCTTCCTACCATTGAGGCGATGGGAGTGTTGTCGGATGATGGTGGATCAGGGTTTGTTGATGTCGTATTTGAGGTTTGTGGGGGAAAGGCGTAAGATGTTTTGACTGGTGGCATGGTTGGAGTTGGTGATGTAGGCGGGTTGGATGTGACAGGGGAGGTAATTGTTGTGGGTTTGATAGGTGTGTTAAATGATGTTTTTACCATGGTGGGTTAGGATAGGTGAGATATGAGGGAGTTGGATTTGGGAGATGGAGGGTTAGTGGGTTTAGGTAGTTTGGACGGGTAGTTGTAGGTGATGGGTTGTTAAATGATGTTTAATGGCCCATTAAATGATGTAGGAGAGGTGGTTGGCCCGACTTAAACAAATTCAATTACTCGAAATAAAAACGCAAGGTAGCATATAATAAACGTAAATTTAGATATGAGGTTGAGTGATTACCGACTCACAAATACGGTGTCAATTTTTGGTCCAAACATGATGTCAATGCACTTAGAACACTTAATAGCATATATCCAAATTTAACTTAATCAATTAGGAAATTGTGTAAAACTCATACTAAAAATCACAAGCTATTAATTAACCCAATTTCTAGTCTAAATTTCTCAAAATGTTCTCTTGCAAGTGGTTTAGTAAAAATATCGGCAATTTGATTTTCGGTCTTGCAAAAGATAAGTTTAATATGTCCTTTTTCCACATGATCACGAATAAAATGGTGGCGAATATCAATATGCTTGGTTTTAGAGTGTTGAATAGGATTTTTGGAAATATTTATTGCACTCGTATTATCACACATTAAAGGAATGGAGTCAAAAATAACACCAAAATCCAAGAGTTGTTGTTTTACCCAAAGGAGTTGAGAACAACAATGTGCCGCACTAACATACTCACTTTCGGCCGTAGAAAGAGCTACCGTGTTTTGTTTCTTTGAGGCCCAAGAAGTCAAGCAAGGACCCAAGAACGTTGCAATTCCGGAGGTACTCTTTCTATCCACCGTGCACCCCGCATAGTCCGCATCCGAAAAGCCTATAAGATCAAAAGGACAATATAAGGGGTACCATAGGTAAAGATTTTGTGTTCCAATCAAATACCGAAGAATTCGTTTAACGGCTTTGAAATGTGATTCTTTCGGATTTGCTTGGAATCTAGCACATAAGCATACACTAAAGAGAATGTCGGGACGACTTGCGGTCAAGTAGAGAAGTGAGCCTATCATACCTCTATACACCTTATCACTAACATTCTTACCGAGTTCATCCTTGTCCAATTTGGACCCGGCTACCATAGGTGTATCATGAGGCTTACCATTAGTCATCCCAAATTTCTTAAGCATTTCTTTGATGTACTTTTGTTGATGGATCATGATTCCATCCTTTGATTGCTTAATTTGGAGCCCAAGGAAAAATCCTAGCTCACCCATCATGCTCATTTCAAACTCCGATTTCATTAGTTCCGAAAAATATAAGTAAAGGAGTTCATTTGTTGCACCAAATATAATGTCATCAACATATACTTGTACAACCAATAGTTCGTCTGACTGTTGCTTTAAGAACAATGTTTTGTCAACGGAGCCTCTTTTAAAACCATTTTCAATAAGAAATTTAGACAATCTATCATACCAACATCTTGGTGCTTGTTTTAAACCATAAAGAGCTTTGTCTAATTTGAAAACATGGTTAGGCAAATCATTGTTCTCAAAACCCGGTGGTTGCTCTACAAAGACATCTTCTTCCAAATATCCATTTAAGAAAGCGGTTTTGACATCCATTTGGAAGAGTTTAATGCCTTTGTGAGCCGCAAAAGCTATAAGCAATCGTATGGCCTCAAGTCTAGCTACCGGTGCATAGGTTTCATCGTAATCAATACCCTCTTGTTGGTTATAACCTTGCACCACTAGTCTAGCCTTGTTCCTTACGATTTCTCCCGAGTCATCAAGCTTGTTGCGAAAGATCCACCTAGTACCGATGACGGTACGATTAGGCGGTCTAGGGACTAAGTGCCATACCTCATTTCTTTTGAATTGATTGAGCTCATCTTGCATGGCAAGTACCCAATCTGCATCAGTCAAGGCGACTGTTACATTTGAAGGCTCAATTTGAGATAGGAAGGCATTATGAGCACAATACTCATTGAGGTGAGCGAGTTTGTTGACGGATGATCTTGTTCGAATTCCCGAGTTGAGATCACTTGTGAGATTAGTGAGTGGATGAGAGCTTTGATGTTTCCACTTCTTTGGAACAAAGGTTTCTTGTTCCCCTCACCGCATCGATCCACGTGGATTGTTTCCATTGGCCTGGAAGGTTCTTCATCCTCACTTTGTTTTGGCTTTCTTGATTACGGAGGTAGAAGCAACGATCGTTGGTCTGTTGCTTCCAGAGAGGAATCGAAGTACTACGTGTTCCCCCGAGTTGTTGCTCTCCTTTGATGGCGCAGATCTCTCGTGTCTCGTTGCAATTGATCTTTGGGAGCTTCTTCATCCGTGAACACGAAGTCTTTTCGAACAAGACCAATCTCAAATTCATCATCCTCATCCTCATCATCATCATCCATGTTTTGTACCTGTCCAAGCACACTAGATTCATCAAAAATGACATGGATACTTTCTTCAATTAACAAGGTTCGTTTATTGTAAACTTTATAGGCCTTGCTATGATCGGAGTACCCAATAAATACTCCTTCATCACTTCGTGGATCGAACTTACCCAAATTGTTTTTACCATTGTTGTGAACAAAACATTTGCTTCCAAAACATCTAAAATATGAAATATTGGGTTTTCTTCCACGTAATGATTCATAGGGAGTTTTATTTAAAATACTCCTTATCATGACACGATTATAAATGTAGCAAGCGGTATTTACCGCTTCGGCCCAAAAGTTCTTAGGCAACTTACTAGTTAATAACATTGTTCTAGCCATTCCTTCAAGGGTTCTATTCATCCTTTCAACCACACCATTTTGTTGTGGGGTTCTAGGAGCCGAGAAGTTATGGTCTACACCATTGTCATCACAATAAGCACCAAATGATGAGTTTTCGAATTCGGTTCCATGATCGGTTCTCATTGAAACAAGTTTTAAACCAAGTTTATTTTGAATCTTCTTCAACCAAATTAGAAACTCATCAAATGTCTCATCCTTAGAGCTTAGGAAGAGTGCCCAAACAAACCTAGAGTAATCATCAACAATGACACACACATAACGACTACCACCTCTACTTCTAGTTCTCATTGGTCCACACAAGTCGATATGTAAAAGTTGCAAAGGTTGAGATGTACTCATAATTCTTTTGGATTTGAAGGAACTTTTAACATGTTTACTGTTATGGGCAAAATTCACATTTTCATATCGGTACACGTGGCAAGCAACGAGTGGACAATCGAGGCTTGGGAGGATTAATGTCGTGGACGAATCTGAGTCATATGATGGTTTAAGGGTCAACTCACATACTTCCTATTTTTGGGCGACTGGACATAGAAGTCGAGGAGCCTGGTTCTGGAAGAGCTTGATTCTGGAAGAGCCTCATTCCGGAGGATCCTGACTCTGGAGGAGCCTGACTCTGGAGGAGCCTGATTCTGGAATAGCCTCATTCCGGCGGATCCTGACTCTGGAGGAGCCTGATTCTGGAGGATCCTGACTTTGGAGGAACCTGATTCCGGAGGAGCCTGATTCCGGAAGATCCTGAGGAAGCAGCAATATTAGAGGAATAAAGATTAGCAATAAATGGAGGAACTAATGGAGGATTTGGTCAAATAACGGCTATCATTTAGTGAGGCATTTAGTTGAGCATTTAGTGGGGGATTTAAGAGGAAAGAGGAAACAGTCAAAGAAGAAAAAGTCAGCACATTTAATTCCTAAAAATGGGGTAACGGCTCCTGAAAAGTAGGAGGCTGACCCGGAGGAGCCTGCTGGAGCTGAACCCTAAAAACAGCAACTATAAAAGGAAGAGCAAATTCAGTCAAGAGACATTCCATTCCAAGGCAACACACAACAACAAGACTACATCATCTTCATCCTAAGAATTATTTCCGTCAATTACTAGAGAAAATACCATTGTTATTTCCTTACTTGCTAAAATATTCCGATTATAGTGCTAATATTGGCGGGATTCCGACTCCCCCCGCGGTTGTTCCCACACCGGGTTTTCCGCGTCACCAAAAACTCCTTGTGTCGATCTCTCTTTCATTGTCTTTTACTTTGTTTTGCACCGTAATTCTTTAATTCGCTCGTAGTTATAGACGGTCACTTTGACTCACTAATCGAAACAACTAACCGGTAAATTTTTACCAAAACAATTTGGCGCCCACCGTGGGGCATAGTGATCATTCTCTATAACCTAATTTCGCAAGCGCAATTTTATTCATCTCTATGTCTGGAGCCAGTTCGAATCCGTCCAGACCCGGGGAGCACCCCTCAACCTTCTGGTGGAAGGCCTCTTCCAGCATCCACGGGACCAGTCACTGCGTCACCAGCAGCCAGCCAGATGGTCCCCATCAGCGTGTCTCCCAAAGCCATGCCACCATCTTTCATGCCACCGCAGGTACCTAAATCATCAGCAGCACCCGTGTGTGACGGAATCTAGCAGGAGAGCGGCCCCAAAGGAGTGAAGTCCTTACTAGGACCCGATCCAGGAGGCGGCATTAGGAGGAATTCCCAAGAAATCGGGAGCCTCGCCACCGGATCCAATGCAAGTGGTGCTAGAAGGAATGGATACCCTGCACCGGGCCATTGAAAGCTTGAGGAAGGACAATCGGGATCTCGGGAACCGGATCGCAATGGTGGCACAGCTAGGCCAAGATCGCTCCACTACCTCCACCTTCTAAGGCCCCGGTTTCAACCACCGGTGGAGGATTTTTCCCAGATTTCGTCGAAGCGGTCACGATTGGATCTCGAAGGAGTACCACCCGGAGGAGCCATCGAGCCCAACGGATTAGGGTTCTTGTATTTGGATCGACCACCCAGCCTGCAGCAGACTCCAGGTAGTACTTTGTCTAATAGTTTGCCGGGGACTAACTTGCAATCTCTTACAGGAACACCCGTCCAGCAGGCGACAGGATGGAATCCAGGATCCAGCACTAACGTGATGAATCCAGCAAGCTATCATTTCTCTGGAGGAACCTCCTCTCAGCAGGCACCAAAATGCCAACCAGGAACCATTATTCACACCACACCTTTGGCGAGTCAAACATGCAATCAGTTCCCAGGAGGAACCTGGTTCGGAGGTACAGACCGTTGGCTCTTTTCCGCCTCCCTCTAACCCTCTTGCAGAAAGGTAGCTTATCGGAGCTGGGGGCGCACCACCGGGAGTTAAGGGACACGATGTACAGGATTCCAGGCGTAGCACGACCCCTGGAGAAGGCAGCACGTAATAGCTACGCAGACTCCCCTTTTGTGGATGATATAGCCCTCGTTGGTGTCTCCAAAGGATGCGTACCACCAACCATGACACTCTACGACGGAACCACGGATCCTCTCGATCACATCAACCATTACAAGCAGAAGATGATGGTGATAAACGCAACAGGGTCCCTGAAGGAAGCTTGTATGTGCAAAGGGTTCGGGTCCACGTTGTCCGGAGTGACCTTGCGGTGGTTCGTCACCGCCCAACAAGAGCATAGCACGCTTCGCCGACTTAGTCAACACCTTCCCACCAGTCGATTCGCTAGTAGCCGGAAACCGAGAAAAGCAAACCGGCGACACCTGTATCGAATAGTGCAAGGACCAGAGGAGACTACCCGAGATTTCCTGAACAGGTTCAACAGGGAGAAGGTAGCAATTCCCCGGTGTGACATAGCCACAGCTATAGAAGCCTTCCGCCAAGGACTCCACCAGGATTCAGATTTATACAAGGACCTAACCAAGTACCCATGCACTACCTTCGAGGAAGTACAAACAAAGGCAATCGCTATTATGCGGCTTAAGGAAGACTCAGGGCCCAGGAGGGCTACCTATGGTGCTGACCATACATCTAGAGAGGCTCTTGTGGCAAACCATATTCGGGAGAACCAATGTTCCAATATCTACTAGTAACTGAGGTGGAAGTCAGTGCAGTAGTGGTACGACAACAGGAAGAAGCTCAGCATACATTATACTATGTCGTTAAGTCTCTGCTACCTGCATAGACCAGGGTACCAGGAGGGGACTTGATCGTCCAAGCTTGAGTAGTCCCTGAAAGTCAAGCACCTGAAACCGTCCAAAACCAGACATATCCCCGGTTGCGGACCAGAATCTGGGGGCAGACGCTCTCATTACTCTGGGGGCAACATCCAAGCCAGGACCAGTATTTCTACAGATCCAATAGATAACCATGCTAGCTGGAAGATCCATCAGACGACTTTGCTTCCAGAATAACATTCAGAGAGAACAATTTCTGGAGGATCAACAAGGAGGTGAGGTATTCAGTGGTTGGTTGTTCGTTATCTTGCATTGTGATCCTTGGCAGGGTAGAGATCCATGGTCTGGGGGCAGTGCATGTTGTTGAACCATCAATGAGTCCGAACAGCCTGAGGATCCAGGAGATATGCAGCAACCAGAATGCTGAAACACCAAATTCTCACAGATAAAATGAAATAACTGGAAGAAAAACTTGCAAACAGTAGTTGCAGGAACCAGGGGCATTCTACAACCCGCCCGGAATATAACCACTTATTGCTCAGCAAAGAAAGGTGATCAGGTGTCAGGCTATTTTGCATGCCCTCCACAGCGAATCTGTGCAAGACATGCAGGGGGCAAGAGCCTCTCCAACAATTCGTCAGCAGGCTGCATATTTTGGTACATAGTCTACCAGATGCAACTCCACCAGATTCCAGGTTTCAGGCTTTATCGCTAGCACCTCTCAATTTTTAAGACGACATATGTTGGTACACAGTCTACCAGATACAACTCTGTCAGGTCTCAGGTTTTGCTAAGTGTTCCTATCTTTCTAAGAGCCCTGATTTCTGATTAAACTTTAAAAAAAAAAATCTTTTTAGGTTCCTACTCAAATCTTTTGACTTTGAACTTCCATTAGCATGCTCAAACTTTTGAACTACAAATAATTTTTAGCATGTTTTAAGCATTGTGAATCTTAAACCCTAAGCTTATCTATAGTACATTCTCAAGACCTACTTTTAAAGCATTTCTGAAATCATGTGTTTTGGAGAAAGGAGCTTGCAAAAACTAATTTGATGGAGTTTGTATGTCTATACAGTGAATCGTGGGCCTATGGCTGAGTACCCATAGATCGGACGAACGAGGCTCCTGTAGTACTCAGCACCCACACAAGCGGGGCCCCTCTGAACAGAGTAGGCAATTGAATCCTAGAGCCTCCAATCAACGAAGGCCGGCAACAAAACAACGAAAAAAGGTGCACGCACGATAAAACAAAAGTACGCCAGAAAACGGCATAATACAAAACAAATGTACGCCCGAAACGGCAGAATACAAAAAAAACGATAGAACACTCGCGACATTATAACACACGCTCAAACGTGATCATTCTCACGACACATTTATAATCATTGCATTCACAACATATAAAGGTCACAACGTGTCTATCCACCATATAGAGTGGATCATGCATTAGTATATCGTCGCATATACCTATGTTGCATCACTGATATTTTTCAGGTACCATCTGCATACTAACTGCAGGAGCAAGTTCTGCTCGGGGTTCTCACTGCCAGAATCACCCTTGACATTTAGAGGCAGAATGGTAAAGTCAGGAGGAGGCTGGTCCCAACTGGATCCTGCATCCACCAGTTCCATCCGCTGGACCCAACGTCCATCAGCACCCTTCAGCATCTACTAGCTCGGCCAACATCCATAAGCTTTCATGAGCAGGACCCGGCGTCCATCAGCATCCATCGGCTGAAATCCATAGGTCGATATCTATATATAAAGCATTTACTTGCTGCTACTTCTGGAGTAGGAGAACCGTAAAGAGCCTGGAAGAAGATCCTGGAGGAGGCAACTTTGCCTACCTGTCAACCTCACTCCAATGAGAATCTACCAGCAGCGCTCCGCCTAGGTACCTACATAGCCTTACTTCCAAACCAGCACAAACAAAGAGACCCAGAAATCAGCTTACCAGGGGCCTTGAGTAAAAATCTCGAGTACAAGTCTGGGTACAGAGAAGGGGTTCAGAACTATGTCCGGTGTATCCAGCAGGCAGATATTTGTTCTGACAAAATGACAACAACATCCAGAACCTGAAAGACTAATTTCCCTCCTCATCTTGAGGCTGAGGAGGAAAATTGGGGGCAATTGTTATGGGCAAAATTCACATTTTCATATCGGTACACGTGGCAAGCAACGAGTGGACAATCGAGGCTTGGGAGGATTAATGTCGTGGACGAATCTGAGTCATATGATGGTTTAAGGGTCAACTCACATACTTCCTATTTTTGGGCGACTGGACATAGAAGTCGAGGAGCCTGGTTCTGGAAGAGCTTGATTCTGGAAGAGCCTCATTCCGGAGGATCCTGACTCTGGAGGAGCCTGACTCTGGAGGAGCCTGATTCTGGAATAGCCTCATTCCGGCGGATCCTGACTCTGGAGGAGCCTGATTCTGGAGGATCCTGACTTTGGAGGAACCTGATTCCGGAGGAGCCTGATTCCGGAAGATCCTGAGGAAGCAGCAATATTAGAGGAATAAAGATTAGCAATAAATGGAGGAACTAATGGAGGATTTGGTCAAATAACGGCTATCATTTAGTGAGGCATTTAGTTGAGCATTTAGTGGGGGATTTAAGAGGAAAGAGGAAACAGTCAAAGAAGAAAAAGTCAGCACATTTAATTCCTAAAAATGGGGTAACGGCTCCTGAAAAGTAGGAGGCTGACCCGGAGGAGCCTGCTGGAGCTGAACCCTAAAAACAGCAACTATAAAAGGAAGAGCAAATTCAGTCAAGAGACATTCCATTCCAAGGCAACACACAACAACAAGACTACATCATCTTCATCCTAAGAATTATTTCCGTCAATTACTAGAGAAAATACCATTGTTATTTCCTTACTTGCTAAAATATTCCGATTATAGTGCTAATATTGGCGGGATTCCGACTCCCCCCGCGGTTGTTCCCACACCGGGTTTTCCGCGTCACCAAAAACTCCTTGTGTCGATCTCTCTTTCATTGTCTTTTACTTTGTTTTGCACCGTAATTCTTTAATTCGCTCGTAGTTATAGACGGTCACTTTGACTCACTAATCGAAACAACTAACCGGTAAATTTTTACCAAAACATTTACCTCTAGCACATTCATCACATACTTTATCAATTTCAAATTTTATATTAGGAATGCCTTCAACCAAATCAAGTCTTTTAAGGGTATTAAGAGTTTTTGTACTAACATGACCAAACCTTTTATGCCATAACCAAGGATCATTGTTCATTACACTCATGCAAGACATGGTGTGACCGGATAGAGAGTTCAAATTAGTTAAGTAAACATCTTTGACACGTCTTCCTTCGAGTATTAGTTCATTAGTAGTGGCATCAAAAATTCGACACATATTAGCATGAAATTCAACAACATTACCCTTATCACAAAGTTGAGAAATACTAAGGAGATTATGTTTCAAACCTTTGACAAGCCGCACATTGTCGACACAAAGTAAGGATGACTTACCAACTTTTCCAATACCTATTACTTCACCTTTCTTGTTGTCACCAAACCTTACCGTGCCACCATCATACGCTTTAAGTGAGAGGAATTGGCTTCTATCACCCGTCATGTGACGAGAGCATCCACTATCCAAGTACCAATTGCGGCCGCCTCTCACCAAGCCCTACACAAGATTAGTTTTTGAGTTTAGGAACCCAAATGAATTTGGGTCCCTTTTTGTGATCAACATAACTTGTGGTGTCTTTCTTAATGTTCACTTCATTTAATGCTTTGGTGTTCTTGTCAATGTCATCAAAACGTTTTGTACATCCATTAAAAACATGACCATTGTCACCACAATAATTGCAAATGATGTATTCGGGAAGACCTACATACTTCCTTCCTCTAAAATCGTTTTTAGGCTTCTGGATGCAACAGTCAGTCTGACTGTTCCATTTGAACCCCAAACCAGCAGTTTTATCGCATTTCTCGGTTTGATTCGTGAGGAAGTTTAACACGGTTTGACTTCCTTCCCATTTTTCAGTGATGTTCTTAGCATTAACAAGCTCATTGGTCAAGTCATGGACACGTGAAAGAAGATGCAAATTCTTTTCTTTTTCTCTTTTGAGTTCATCATTGTTGACACTTTCAATGGACAATCTTTTCTCAACAATGAAGTCATGGGTGTGATTGTTGAGTTTAGACACGAGATAAATGATTCTTTCTTTGGACTCTTCATACTTAGATGTCATCTTGTCGAGTCTTTGGTTTAGATCAACGATTTCATCGGATCTAAGATGAGGAGAAGAGCTAGAAGAGCTACATTCGGGCATACCCTTTTGAAAGAAGGTAAGCCTTTCATGGAGGTCTTCTATTTCATTCTTGAGACAAACAACCTCACTCTTAAGACACTCATTTTCATTTTCCAACCATTCACCTTTTCTTTTAAACTTGTCTAAATCGTGGTCAGAAGCAACAGTCTTAGAGACTGTTTCTCTTAAGTCTACAACTTCAACAACAAGGTCATAGATCTCATTTTCAAGATCGTCTTTGTCCTTCAAAAGATCATCACGTTCCTTGGTTAGAGAGGAAACTTGCATCACCAAGGTAGTGTTGACATTTTCAAGGTCAGAGACGTCCGTGGGTGTCGACCTAAGACGCTCTAGTTCTTTAGTCAAATGCTTGTTTAACTTGTTGACTCTTTTGACTTCATTATATGCCTCGAAGTGACAGAGAATGTGATCTGTTGCTTTTAGTTCATTTTTCGATTAAAATTCTCTTGAGCAATTTCCTCAATCTCATTTTGCATTATATCAAGCTTATTAGTTTGAGACCGACACTTATCAAGAAGTTGATCAAGAAGCTTACATACTTTCTCTTTGGAGTAAGTTCTAGCCTTGGCCTTTAGATTGTTTACCTCGTTGTCGGAATCGGAGTCGGAATCGTCGGGGTTAGCCATGAGGCATCTTAAGTGTTCAAGTTTTGAGGTTTTTGAGACTTTTTCTTTACCATGATTTGCAAGACACATTTTAGCCTCAAGTTCCTCCTCGATGAGTTCCTCATCTTCCTCGGAGTCGGACATTCCCCATATAGCACTCATGACTCTATGTTTATAGTCTTTTTTAACCTTTTCTCTTCTTTCCTTAGATTTGATTTCCTCCCACTTGGGACATTCTTTAATTTGATGAGTTTTATCACCACATTTAAAGCATCCCATGGTGGAAGTAGGTCGTCTCTTAGGAAAGCGTTTTTTAGAGTAATTATTAGTGAACTTTTTGTTACCTTGGCCATTGACCAACCCGGCTAAGTTTCTTGTGAACATAGCAAACTCGTCTTCCTCCTCATCTTCTTCATCACTTGGAGAAGATGTGAGGGCGAGACTCTTTCCCTTTGATGACTCACTAGAATGCTTATCGAGATTGAACTCGTGAGCCATTAGTGATCCCATTAGTTCATGAAGAGATAGGGTTGACAAGTCTTTAGCTTCCTCTATGGCGGTGACTTTAGGTTGCCATTTAGGGGTTAGACTACGAAGGATTTTTCGAATGATGTCCTCGGACTCGAAATTCCTTCCTAGACTTTGAAGCTCATTAATAATACAAGAAAAACGAGAAGAAAAATTATTTAAAGACTCGTCCTTTGACATCCTAAACATTTCATATTGTTGCATGAGAAGATCAATACGGTGTTTTCTTACTTGGGACGTCCCTTCATAAGCAAGTACAAGGGAATCCCAAATAGATTTTGCCGTAGGACACCCGGAGATTCGACTAACTTCCCCCTCACCAACACAACGTTGAAGAATCGACATTGCTTTGGAATTCTTTTCGGCAAGCTTGAAGTCGTTCTCATTGTAATTTCTTTCCTCTTTTGTCTTGGTGAAACCGTTAAGAATATCGGTTTCCTCAATGGCAAGAGGTCCATTTTGGATGATGTTCCAACATTGATAATCGATACTTTTGATGTAATGTTCCATTTTGAGTTTCCACCATCCAAAATTCGAACCGGTAAAGACCGGGATCTTGGAGTGTTTCTCGGAATCCATTACCCACTAATCAAACTCTAAGGCGATTAGGCTCGATCAAGAGCACGAGGCTCTGATACCAATTGTTGAGTTTATGGATTCAAGTACCTAAGAGGGGGAGGGGGTGAATTAGGTACTCTTTTAAAAATTTTAACTTCAACTTTATTGGATTAAAGTAAGTTAAATGAACAAAAGAGATTTAGAGGATACTTTGAATAATATTGAAAGATTGAACAAGTATCTCGATGAATGTTTCTTTGAAGTATGAAAGCAACAATCGTTCGATCGTATCTATTTGTCTCGGTTTGTGAAGTATGATGCAGACCAAATGCGACAAAGTATGATGAATTACTTCTAAGTTTAAGCGAAACAAAACAAACAAACAAAGTAAAAAGGCAGCGGAAATAAAATAAGCACTTGAACACGAGATTTTTGAATTGGTTCGGCAAGAAACTCAAGTGCCTACGTCCAATCTACTTTTTATTACTTTCCTTTAGTGATCTACTCCGAAAACTAAAAGACCCTTGTAATAAAAGACGCCAACCTACTCCGGTTGCAAAGCTAGTACAAGAACTACTCCGTTCTATGACAAGCTAACTCGCAATCTACTCCGATTGCCAAGAGTTAAAGGACTACTCCGTCCTAGAACTCAATACTCACAACCTACTCCGGTTGCCAACTCACAACCTACTCCGGTTGTCAAGAGTTAAAGACTACTCCGTCCTAAACTCTACTAACACACTTAAAATGTAAAGGATCAAGTTTCCACTAACACATTCTTAACAAAGAATAGAGGTGGACAACTTTTACAAGATCAACACTTTTAAGCAAGAGAGTTTAGTATAGAAAAGCAACGTGGCCACGACTGTAGAAACTGAAAGACACTTGAAGACTTTTAAAAGGATTTTGCAAAAGACACGATTTTAAGCTTTAAAACACTTTGCAAAACATGAAAGAATTAATTCAGAAAGTCTTAGGGATTTATGGAAGAGGCACACGGTTTATATAGAGGAGGTGAGTGAAGGGATTGCTAGGGTTTTGAAGGGCTTTGAAGGGTCAAAGGCTTTGCATGTGAGGAGCAATAGTAGCCACCCAAACACTTGCACCAAAGAGGAGTCTTTTGCAAAGGTGAGAATAGAGAAAGAAGGTTTGAAAGATAACCTTAAATGTTCATGCAAAATCAGAAAACAAAGGATGTGAGACAAGTCACAAGAGACAAGTTAACACAAATATGGCAAAAAGGAACTTTTGTTTTCTTAAAAACCAAGGGATTGAATTTGCACAAAGAGGAAATGTTTTGAATAATTCAAACCATTCTATATTGGATACTACCTCCTTAAATAAAAATCTGAATTTCTCTTTGAAAATATAAGTCACGTGAAAGCATTTGAAAGAGAAAAGAAGCTTCAAGTTTTTACGAGTTGTGGCTCAGTCCACTCAGCTGTTTACTTGTTAAAGCAACAGTCATCTGGACTGTTTCTATTACTCTGCTATACTTAACTTTCTCACTTGTACATTAGATGACACACGACTAATTACAATGGGATTAATAACAACTTCAACACTTCTTAATCCAAGCTTGATTACATCATTAATCCTGAAAAGGTAAACTAAGATAATACAAATCAAATGGGCATGTTATCATCAACATAAGGAACCCAACACATATGCCTCAAAGAATGGGTTGGGATGTGTGTTGATGCAGAATGGTAAAGTGATTGCCTACGCTTCTAGGCAATTGAAGCCTTATGAGGAGAACTACCCTACTCATGATCTGGAGTTGGGTGCAGTGGTGTTTGCTCTCAAGATTTGGAGACATTACCTTTATGGAGCAATCTTTAAGGTATTTTCTGACCACAAGAGTCTCAAGTACATCTTCACTCAAAAGGAGTTGAACATGAGACAGAGGAGGTGGATGGAGCTGATTGGCGATTATGACATGGAAATTATCTACCATGAAGGGAAGGCCAATGTAGTTGTTGATGCTTTGAGTAGGAAGAGTGTACATTCTCTGTGTACAGCTCTATCTTTGATGAGGCTGAGAGATGAGGTAGCGAGGTTTGGGATACATATGATGCAAAAAGGAGATGCCATGGGTGGTATGACAGTTCAGCTTGAGTTTTATGATGACATTCGGGGTAAACAGGCTTTGGATCCTAAGATGGTTGAGTGGAGAGCTGGAGTAGAGAAAGGGACAGTGTCTCGATTCTCCATTCACACAGATGATAGTTTGAGGTTCGATGGTAGGTGGTGTGTCCCTAATGATGAGGAGTTGAAAAAGACAATCATGACAAAGGCGCATTGTACACCATATTCAGTACATCCAGGTGGTGACAAGCTATACAAGGATTTGAAGAAAACGTTTTGGTGGCCTGGGATGAAGAAAGAAACAGCAGAGTTTGTGGCCCGTTGTTTGACATGCCAGAGAGTTAAAGGGGAGCAGCGACGACCACAGGGTAAGATTCAGTCTTTAGAGGTACCTGAGTGGAAGTGGGAATCCATTTCCATGGATTTTATCGTGGGTTTGCCAAAGAGTCAACAAGGTAACAACATGATTTGGGTAATAGTGGATCGACTGACCAAGTCAGCTCACTTTGTTCCAATGAAAGATACATGGACTAAAGCACAATTGGCTATGGCCTATCGAAAGAACGTGCTTAAGTTACATGGAGTCCCTAAGGACATAGTGTCTGGCAGAGATGCGAGGTTTATATCAAGGTTTTGGAAAGAGTTGCAGGAATCGTTGGGAACAACTTTGAAGATGAGTACAAAGACATTTCATCCGCGACAGACGGACAGATCGAGAGAACAATCAAGACTCTTGAGGATATGTTGCGAGCTTGTGTGATGGATTTTGGTGGTAGCTGGGAACAGAGGTAGGACTTGATAGAATTTTCTTACAATAATGACTATCACACTAGCATTGGTATGGCACCGTTTGAGGCTTTGTATGGGAGGAGATGTAGGAGTCCGATTTGTTGGGACGATAGTGCTGAGGCAGTGGTTTTAGGACCAGAGATGGTGCATGAGATGGTGGAACAGATTAAGATGATCAGGGAACGGATGAGAGCAGCTCAGGATAGACAAAAGAGTTATGCAGATCTACATCGCCGGGACATAGAGTTTCAAGTTGGGGATAAGGTTCTTTTGAAAGTGTCTCCTATGCATGGGGTTATGAGATTTGGGAAGAAAGGCAAGCTAAGTCAGAAGTTCATTGGGCCTTATGAGATCTTAGAGCGAGTTGGGGAAGTTGCATATCGTCTGGCTTTACCAGCTGCGCTAGAGAGAGTGCATAATGTGTTTCATGTATCGCAGCTGCGGAAGTATGTGAGTGACCCGTCACATGTGTTAGAGGAAGAGAGCTTAGAGCTAGATGAGTCCTTATCATATCTTGAGGTGCCTAAGCAGATTCTTGACCGAAAGGTTAGGAAGACTAGGAGTGGTGAGACAGTTTTGCTTAAGATCCTTTGGTCTAACCACGAGACTGAGGAAGCTACATGGGAGCCAGAGGAAGCTATGAAAGAGCGTTACCCTTTTCTTTTTTATCAGGTATGTATGGTTACGGGGACGTAACCTTGTTTCTTTTAGGGGGGTAGGAGATGATCGCGAACAGTTTTTAAGAGTTTTATACCCTTTTTGTATGTTGTGTCGGTATGTTTGTCGGGATGAGTTGGGTTAGTAACATGTTTTATGTTGAGTTTTGTTTTGGTTGTTGAGTCGGAAGTGTTGTGGGATTACCTTTGTTTAATAGTGGTTTGAACTTCGGGGACGAAGTTCTTTTTAAGGAGGGAAGACTGTAATACTCCGTATTTATGGGTCTTTGGGTACTCTATCGAGTAGGCCTTACTCTGTCGAGTAAGGGTAAGTTGCCTTTTAAAATAGTTTCTGACCTGTTGGGTACTCGATCGAGTAACTAGGATACTCGATCGAGTAAGAGGGTACTCGATCGAGTAACTTAGATACTCGATCGAGTAGTCGGTTTTACGGGGAGTTTTCTCGGGTTTTGTTAATTATACGATTAAGATATATAACCTTTTCCGTCATCATTCTAAACCCTTTTGCAAAACCTAATTTACAGTCTAAGAGAGAAAGCAAGTACGTTCATCATCTTAATCGCATTGTTAGCAATTCCCGGAGTTTGAAAGGTCGGTTTTCATCGTTTGATATATCGTTGAGATCCTTGCGTCGAGGGTAAGATCTATGTACCCTTTTTGTTGTCTTTCCTTTAAATTGGTTAAACCCTAATCTAGGGATTTGGGGGTTTTTGAGTAGTTTGTGATTTGGTAGCATTTGTATGTTGTATGATAGGAGGAGGTTTCGTAGAAGAAGCTTTTTGAGACAGCTGTAGAGACCGTCTAATAGTTGTGCTTTCCAGGTAGGATTTCCTACTCAGTATTAGTCCCATAATGGGGTGATTGTTGATGTGTTGAGATTGATTGTTTGATATAGTAATTGTATTGTGACGATTGTGATTGTGATTGTGATTGATTGTTCTCTGGTTCTCGAGATGCGTTCTTGGCTGAGTGGAGTCACTTGCGGGAGTGGCTTCACGCCCTAGTTTCGCCCTTCGTGGAACCCGCCACGGAAGGGGATGTTCACATTAATGGACAGGGTTGTCGCTCGATATGATGAGCGGGGCTTAGGTGGGAACGGCTGCGGTCCCCCACTGGCAGGGCTGGTCTAGTGGACAGTCGGTGATTGAGATTGTTGGATTGGTGAGGATATGTGTGTGTGTGTGACGGTTAAGTTGTCTGTTTATCTTATTGTTGATATATTGAGTTGTGTGATTAGTACTGACCCCGGTTGTTGTTTTGTAAACCTGCGGTGATCCATTCGGGGATGGTGAGCAGTAATTGAGCAGGTTTGAGTTGAGTACTGGGATAGCTGAGAGGTGCCACCGTCTGACGATAGAAGTCTTCCGCTGTAGTCTATTAGTTTTATGACATTTCAATATTTCAGTAGACAGTTGATTTTAAGAACTTGTACCCGTATTTTGGGATTTGGTTTCAGTTGTACTTTTCACTAAAGTTATATCATTTAATTTGTTTCTTTATTGTCTTATGAATATCATGCCTCGGGTAACCGAGATGGTAATATCTTCATACCTGAGTGGTCCTGGTAAGGCACTTGGAGTATGGGGTGTTACAGTTTAAACTTGTCCTTTTGCAGTATGGTGAATACCAGAGGCTTACCCAGCAAAAGAACTCGTGGTAATGTTCAGCTTGATACGGGTCAGTCAAGCCGTGAACCTGTGGTTCCATCGGTGGAGGCACACCCATCGGTAATATTCTCTGATTTCAACCACCGTAAGGCTTTTGTGGCCCTTATGCGTCGTCCATTCCGTCCCACCCGCTGTGTTAATCCTGGAATTCTTGAGACTTTAGGGATTAAAGAAGACATATTTCACATCTTTCGGATTCTGGGTATGGAGGGGTTATATCACCTGAGGTAGAAATCCTACCCCCACTTGACCTTGGAGTTTTTGAGCTCCTATGTTTATGACAAGAAGGGAAAGACTGTCTCTTTTCGTCTCATGAATGAGGATCATGAGCTTACCTTAGATGAGTTTGCTGACCATTTGGGTCTAGAGGCCGAGGGGGAGGGGTACCTTAGTGATGTGGCCAAGAACAGTGGTGCACCTCTTTACCTTCCATATTTGACTGGCAGACCTACTCCTAGTGCCAGTGCCATGCTGATCAATGACGTGCAGCACGTTTCCCTTCGTATGTTTCTAAGGATGTTGACCTGTTTGCTATACTCGAGAGACGACGTGAGCAAGCTTAATTCTCACGAGGTCATGTTGCTTATGTCTTATCATAACCTACACCGTCAGAAACCATTCTTCTACAGTGCTCCAGGGGTAGTGTGCTCTAGTCTTGAGCGCATGGCATAGTCCGATACCCGACACATTGCTTGCGGGGCCATAGTGACCCGCCTAGCTCAGCGCCTGACAGATTTTGAGGCCCCACCTCCGGAGAGGGATGAGTATGTAGAGACTGTTCCTACCATGGACGCTCGATTGTGTCGAACGGATGGTTGAGGAGGATGGATGACGGGTCTTATGCCTGGAGGGTGAGGGGATCTATGTGGATGGTGCTTCCAGACCCAGCTCGCCTCCCTGTTGTTGACCATTTGGTTGAGTGGGAGCCGTGTGCTATTCCTAGGCCTCCGCCCCAGACCTACCTGATTGACCCTAGGATCCTCTTGGACCTACCTGAGCCGGTCACCGTGCCTGAGGGGCAGCAGCAGGCACCTCCCCCACCTCGAGAGCGCCGTAGGGTGAGCCAGTCTAGGGTAGACCCGGTTGTACCTGAGCCCTCTTACTCCGCCCCTGACTTCTACCCTTACCAGTACTCGCCCTACCCCACAGTGCATGACCCCAGGATGCAGCCGAGTGACCTAGCTGAGCGGATCTCCACTACTTTGGTGCTCCGAAACGTGCACGAGATGGCCCTTAACCAGGGCATAGGGACACAGCTAGCACAGCCTGTCTGGTGGAGGGGACCGGGAGTGGACACGGGAGTATTCCACAGCTATGGAGTGGACCCGAGTTAATGGAGACCTCCGGAGGAGACTGAGTTTGGCTGCCTTGCGGGACCGTGGGGAGCCAACTATGGCAGTCGGCTAGGAGTAGATGCATCAGCAGCAGCAGTTTTCAGTGTGGCGCGTTCGTGCACAGTACTTCCGGCGCGCAGTGGTGATGATGACATGGAGGAGGGTCCTCGTTATTGACCTTGTGTTGTTAGATTGCTTGGAGTGGCTTCTTTGATGTTGGATTTATTTCTTTTGTGTTGGACTTATTACTTTTATGTTGGATGTTTACTTTCGGGATTTATTAGTTACTATGGATGACTGTACGTGACCTTAAGGCCGTTACCTTTCTTTTGACTTAACTGTGGACCTCGTGGAATTGGTTATATTCCGTATTGTGGTAGTATGTTTGGTTGCAGGTAACACAGGATGTTGGATTGCAATTGTTGGCTCTCTGCCTGCTACAACTCGACCGAGTATAAACAATACTCGACCGAGTAGTGCTTACTCGGCCGAGTACACTCTTATACTCGACCGAGTAGAGCTTACTCGGCCGAGTAACCATTCATACTCGGCCGAATTGTACCGTTACAGGGACCCCTTGTGATGTATGCTTATCAACTGACAGATGTATGTGGTTGTTTACATGTTAAAGTGGGTAGGTGTTTCACAGTATAATTTAGCATAAACGGTCTACGTGGGTATGTATGTACTTGGGGTAGTATATCGATTGATGAAGATTAGACATATTGTCACAGTCAACATGAAGGATCTTAACTTTGTCATAGTTCTAGAGGAGTTCTTATTTAGTGTGGGAATGCTAAAACATAGTAAGAACGTGTTATAACTGCCCCGAGTCTATACATTTGCATGTTGATGATTCAATGCAATATATCGTAACTTCCCTGTTTGGTTACAGTTACAAACGGCCCAACTGAATAAATGAACCTGGTGGTCGGTGCATGTCTAACATAAAGGCTAACGAATGAAGCGTTATCAGTTGTTAACCTCACCGTTGGATCTATATCGAATACTTAATTGTGGTCACATTCTGTTGCTATGAGTCACATTCGTGTAATGTCATAGAGTAAGCTTTGTAATATTAAGTAAGGTCATTTATAGTTATGGGTAATGTCACGGTTGGGACGTATGTGTTGGTTCGCGGTACGGAAAGTGTTTAGCGGTGAACTTCGGGGACGAAGTTCCTTTAAGAGGGGAAGAGTAATGTCGCGGAAATAAATGTTTTATTACGTCTATAATATTTGGAATCACGTGTATATTATGTATGTTACTATTCGGAATTGCATTTATGTTTCCTTGAAGTTGTATCCATAGTGTACTCAAGTGATATGAATGTTGTACTTTGTACCTATGTTATACTGTGTATGGGTGTATGGAATGTTGTGGTTGGGTTTTGTTTTGTAGTTGTGTATGGGTGTATGGTTTCTAGTTGTTATATTGCTTTTAACAAGAGAGTGCGGATGAATTCATTAATTTCCGTAAGTTATGTGTAATAGTTAGTGAGCGGTATTGCTTGGAGGAATAGCTATATAGATGTGGTAGATAATTGTTGCATGAGTAATGCGGTGTGGCGGTAGTGTCAGAACGGTTTGAGGCCGTACACCTTTAGGTAGGTGGAGGGTGTCACAGTGCGTGACCCTGAGGTGAGCGGAGTGTGGACCGACTTCGGGGACGAAGTTCTTTTTAAGGAGGGAAGACTGTAATACCCAGGATATTTAAGAACTCCGTTAACCGAATTTGTTGACCAAACAGACCTTAGGGATGAATGGGTGAGGGATCAGGCTTGTAACATGAGCTTTATAGGATTGTTTACTTGACCTAGTTGAGGCTACTCGGTCGAGTATTACCTATACTCGACCGAGTAGAGCCTACTCGGCCGAGTAACCGAGTATGGCTGCTGTCGACACGTTAATATAAAATGCAAGTTCGCGAGATTCATTTCATTTCATTTCATTTCCCATTTCCTCGACAGTTTCTCTTTCTCTAACCCTAGCCTATCTCCCTCTCCTATCACCCCATCTCTTCACACTCTAATGTATATAGCTTAAACCCCCACCATGGGAAGGACGGCATTCGCTAGCGAAGGATGACGTGTGTGGTGGCCGTCTATGTCACCACCGATGAGTATTGTTAGGGAAGTCTCTGCCTTGTGTTCTTTTGGGTGATTCTTTGAGTATTGTTGTGTAATAGGAGGTGGTTATCATTGTTAGGATGCGTATTGGAGTCGTGCATGGCTGTGTATGGATGTCTTACATGCTTTGCGACGAGGTAGGGTTTCCTACTCAGTTTTACTGTTAATTGTTATGGCATGATTGTTTTGTGATTATTGTTAACTGCTGATCATCGGAGTATGGGCGTTGTGGTGACGGTGTTGGTGTGGAGAGGGTGTGACAGTTTGTGATCTTTGTGTGTTGTGATTGTGGTGGAGTCACTTGCGGGAGTGGCTTCACACCCTAGTTCGCCCTCCGTGGAGCCCGCCACGGGAGGGGATGTGCACATTAAGGGACAGGGATTTGTTTTAGTCGTTCGTTGATGAGCTGGACTTGGTGGGATCGGCTGCGGTCACCCACTGGCGGCATGGATTACCTGTTGCGATGGGTAATCTGGCAGGGCTACACACTTCGGTGTGTAGTTGGTTACTATGTGAGATCGGGAGACTGGGGAGTGTGGATGATCAGCTAGTTACCTTATTGCTTGTTCTATATTGTTTGAGTAATACTGACCCCGTTGTTGTTGTTTTGTAAAACCTGCGGTGATTCATTCGGGGATGGTGAGCAGTTGGCTTAGCAGGTACTGTTGATTGTGGCTGCTAGGATTAGAGGGATCGAGTCATCACGCTACCAGTCTAGAGATGAGGTGTCATGAGTGTTGTAGTTGTATCTTTGGCGTAAAGAGTTGTATTGAGTCGTATTGTATGAGATATATTAATATTTTATAATTGTTCTTTTATTGTCTAATTTGATCTACTTCCTCGGGAAACCGAGATGGTGACACCGTCATACACTGGGATGGTCCTTGGTAAGGCGTCCTGGTGTGCGGGGGTGTTACAGCTGGCGCACCACTGGTGTGGCCGGTGGTGAGGGGGAGGTGGAGGGAAAACGGTAGGGTGTTGGCGGTGGTAGTGTCGGTTCTGGGTGTAATGGCTGGTGGGGCCAGTGATGGGGAGGTTGGGGGGAGATGATGGCCGGCGATGGAGTTAAATTTATGGTGGTGGTAATGTGATTGGCTAAAGTCGTATCACCAAATCAAAGATAATAGCCCAACAGGTCTAACCTAAGCTAGTGTAGTCGAGGTCGAACACAAGGAGACGGAAGTCACTACAGATTACTAAACTGGTCTAAATTATCCGATTTATGGGGTTTGTTTGATTTTGATTTCTAAAACTAAGTGATTGCCAGAATTAAAGCAAATAACAATAATAGAGAAAAGACTAGGATGTCGGGTTCTCTACGGGGTTCATATGGAATACATAGCAAATTAATCAAATCGACGACAATATGCAATTAGACAAAAGAAAAGTCCTTAGGATAGATTTTCGGTCTTAGGATTATACTAACGGGCTTTCGCGTCTTATTAGCTAAATCCTACCGATTACATGTAAGTCTAATCAATAACCAGGCTTTCAGTTTTAGGCTATGATTTCCAATGCTCAATTAATAAGTTGTATACTTTAACATATCAATTGATAAGTGATAACATGTAATTTAGGCAAAGCATAAATCATCGATCTAATTAAACGCATAAACAAGTCCTAATTAACCCGCAGATTCCCCTCCATCCTAGCAAAAAGAATTGGCTACTCATAATTGGATTTGAAACAATAACGATAGTGAAAGATGAATTCATAATTAAAGACATGAAACTAAAACAAAGAATGAACGAAGAAAAGAATAACGGTAAACAGTTAAATTGCAATAGAAATAAACTGGAAAGATTAATTACCAAAGGATTAATAAAACTTGCAAAGATCTTAATTGTAATCCGATAATAATGCTTGATAAACGATGTAGAATAGTTAACAAAGTAATAGGGTTCAATGTTATCGAAAAACGTACGTCTGACTAAAATTCACATCCTATTTATATAAAACACGGGCCTAGAACAAATCCTAGACGGAATAAGGTGGAACGGACTGGTTCAGGACACATAACCGGTCTGCTCTCACCGTAACAATCCCGTTATAGTGTAGCAGCAATGTTCAGGTCATAACAGACCTGCTTGGGACGCTTAACAGCCCTGTTATAGCAGGCACGCTGATGCAGTTCTTCATCTTGAACGATGCCTAAAGCAATTCCTCGAGTCTCTAAGGCCTCCTAGCTTGCCTCCTCTTGACTCTAAACGGTCTTCTGGTAGTCTATTCCATGCAAAAGCTCTAACACGCTCCCCGTATGTCATAATGTAGCAAGAAAATACACCAAAAGCAACAATTCCTGCAAAATGGTAAACAACATATCTAAAGTAGGGAGAACGTAGCTAAATAGATAAAAGCTCATAAAATAGCTCAAATAGTAGAGGCAAAATATGTAAAATGATGCTACAAAATGGACACATCATAATATACTGATGATGGTGGGAGCAGTGGAGTTGCGGTAAGCAAAAATGAGTTATGGTGATAAGTGGGTAAGAAGAGAAATGAAATCTCATTCATTAAGGGTGTGTGGGCCTGAGGGGGTAAGGAGTAAGGAGTTACAGGGTTTTGGAGGAATGAGAGGGGTAAAGGGAATGATTGAAAGAGGCAAACAAACATGTATAAATGGAATCCTTAACTCTGATTCCCTTTCCCTTTCTTGAAGACCCCCAACCAAACGACTTTATTCTTCATATATATCCAAAAGAATAGATCATTCATCATTTTAACTAAAGAGTTTCTAAGAAAACACAAATTCTTATTTAAGACGATCTTAATTTAATACGACTCTCACACATAATTAAAATAAAATGGAAACAAACTCAGATTGTGTGAGGTCTTTAAGTTAAGGTCGTCTTAAGTTAGACCAACTAAGGAAAAAAATATGTTTAATGGATAAAACTTGGGTGAAATTTAAGGAATCTAAAGTTCACGCCTTTCAAGAGCAAATTTGTATAGGTTGACGACTTGTTATATCGGTTTTACTAGTTTAGGACTCGTGCAAGTTGCACGGACATTAAAAATTTCATACTCATTTTCATGGTTAGGTAGAATATTAAAATAATTTAGATGAACTCATTTCATAATAATACACGGGTGTTGATTTACGTAGTACGCATTTTACTCAATGTAGTACGCTTTTGACAATTCTACCCTTCCCATTTCACAAGCTTAGTGTACTACATTGAGAAAGAAAAAGAAAAAAAAATATCCAAAAAGAAAACACACCCCTACAACCCACCGTTCACATCCCTCCACCACCACAATTACCACCCACCCCCACTGCCCCTTCCCAATGTCGGCGACCACCCTTCCCACTACCGGCGACCACCAATGCCGAAAACAATTATCCCACCAAATCGACCAAAATAGACCCACACCACACCTGAATTATCCTCGTCGGCGTTACCGACACCGCCGCCCCTCGTCGTCGGCAAAAGCAATGTTGTCCTCTCCTCACTGCCCTTCCCCATGCCGTTCCTGCACCCACTACATCATCCCACCACCACTAGACAAGCAATGAACAATAATTTCTAATCATCACAAACCCTAAATGAAGAAAAAAGTCCAAAAGAATGTAAGAAAGAGATTAATTTGATTCACAATTATGTAATTAACAAATTAAAAGTATGCTATGCACTCAAATTATCATCAATAGTTGAATAAATCAGTTTAATTTGAGAGATTGTATGGTTAATTATTGAGAGAATTAAGGTCGTTGGTTTTTTTAGGCAAGGGTATGTAAATAGAAAATAAGTGATAAAATGTACTGAGATGAGTAAAAAATGTACTGCGAAAATAAATTACGTAATACAATTTACAACACAATTTTAGACTAAGGATGTTGTCATTACGAACGAACATATCTTTATCCATGTGTGTCATTATTCATTAGTAAGATGAATGATGACGGGGTCAAACGAAAATATCTTACCCATTTGATCTTTTCGGTGACTATCTTTATCTTTTTGTTAAAATTACGTAAAGATTACAATAATAGACCGTATAACTCAACTTGATTTCTCGGGTTCTTATGACTAAAAAAAATACATTTTTAGGCTCTGTTTTTTTGGACTGAAATTGTTTGAACTGAACTGAACTTAATGGAGCTGAACTGATCTGATCTGAACTGAACTGAAATAATAATAAAATGATTATACTAATAATAATAATACCAATAATAATAATAATAATAATAAATATTATAAAAACAATAATACCAATACCAATAATAATAATAATAAATATTATAATAATATTATTCATTAATAATAATCCCCACTAAATGAAAAGAATAAGAAAGCTCTAATATTTTCCCGCCTAAATGAATATTCCATCTTTGGACTTCATTATATTCTATTTACAATTGGGCCAAACTGCTTAATTCCATATTATTCTATTTCATTTACACATTTATATACCTACAACTGGGCCAATACCGATTAATTACATACAATAACTAACCTGCTACAAGATAAGAGCATTCATATATTCTTTTTACTTCTAAAACGAAAAAATTTGCTAATAATATATATTTTTCTCACACTTTAATTTAATATCTATTTCTACTCTATACAGCGCGACCATTTAAATTTTTGTTAATTTTTTAATTTTTTTTTATTTAATAGATACATAAGTATATTTATTACAACACATATACACACAAAATAGTTTCAGCAATTTTATATAGAGTAACAATGTTGAACCTTCATTTTTTCTATCTCTTAATACAAAAAATTACTAATATTAAGTTTTATTCTATACTAAAATTTCAATTGGAGATAAAATAAGTTAAATATAATTAAATAATTGTTAAATTCTCTAATGTCCCTATCTAAAAAACCGCGTGTACGCGGGATCTATACTAGTAATATAATAATAATAATAGTAATAATAGTAATAATAATAATAATAATAATAATAATAATAATAATAATAATAATAATAATAATAATAATAATAATAATCTAATAAGATATATAAAAAATAAAATAGTAATATAATAATAAATATAGTAATAATAATAATAATATATTAGTAATATAAATGATAACATGATTAATTATAATATAATATATTAATAATAATAAATAATAAATAATATAATAATAATAGGTATAATATAATAACTTATTAATATAATAATATTAAATATAATAATAATAATAATAAATATGTGATTAATAATATTAATAATAATGAATATATTAATAAAATAATAAATATAATATAATAACTTATTAATATAATAATATTAAATATAATATTAAATATAAGAATAATAATAATAATAAATATATTAAATTTAAATATATACATTTCCAGATTTCAGGGGGTTCAGGTGCATCCACCGCACCCACCCTGACGACGCCACTGTACTCTAATGATAACATTTTTTTAACACGAATCTAATTATATAATTTTCATAATTTTTTTACGATACTTTTTTGCCAAATGAAATGTATAAGTTTTTATATAAATAAAAATTATAAACATCATCACTTGAATGTAATATAGAAAATTATATCATATTGTGGAAATAATGATACAAACTCTTAAGAGCTCTATAAGACAATACTTAAAAAGTCAAAAGATTTTGGGTTCATATCTAAGTTCCAATGATGTCTCATATTTATAAGGGTTTTTCTAACGTACATGTGCCCTTGCCCCTTAGGGCACACATTAATAAATCAAATAAGGAAAGATTCATAGGATATTCTCAGTAATTATGGTAAAACTAAATTTATAATTGCATTTATCATGAGAATATGTTGTAAATCTTTCCATATTTGGTTTATTAATGTGTGCCCTAAGGGCACACGTACGTTAGAAAACCCTTATAAATATAAGACATCATTAGAACTTAGATATCTATTTATAAATCATAGAATCATCTCATTTGATCTTATGATAATCTCTCAATATCAGACAATTTTACTATTTATATATGTAATATATTCTTCATACCTCCATTATATTTTCAATGTACGACATCGCCCAAATTCGACATCGCCTAAGAAATACACCATCTTTTTTGCATCTAGTTCGACATCGCCCAAATTCCGATACGGACAATTGCTACTTCAATCCCCTATCTACTAAAAGAATAGGTGTTCTAACCATTTTTCCCTCCAAAAAGGATCTTCTTAAATAAGAAAACTAATTACAATTAAGGGGATGTTTGGTAAACAGTCGGTTGAGAAGTTTTTAACATATTGAGTCCTTTTAGTATGTTTGACCAATCAATATGCTGTTTGGGATGTTTGGTAGACAACATATTGAAATAGTAGATTTAGGTGCAATCTACTAATTTACAATATGCTGCTCGTACTAGCATATTCAATTAGTAGATTAGGGAATATCTAAATTGATATTTTTATCTTTGAGAAAATATGTTTTGATAGTTATCTATAATTAATTCATGTCCATATTAGTCATTTTACAATAAAAATAAACAATTTGTTAATCTGAAACTACTGATTACCAAACACGTTAATAAATTCTGCTAATTGTATATTTTGGTCAAACCCGCTAATATTATCTGCTACACATAATCTGCTCTTGCAACCTGCTTCTGCCAATATTAACCCACTGTTTACCAAACAGGGCCAAAGAAACTAATAATTATATTATATTTTATTAAATTATTATCTTTTCATCAACTTATATTATTTTCACTAAACACTAAACTATAATATCTTGGTTATAAAAAAAATTATATAAAATTATATATTGTTAAAAACTTTTATTGATGCTATTATTTGAGAATGACTTGACCCATACTATGTATAAAACAAAACTGTAAATCGCTAATATTACTTTAGTTACAAAAAAAAAAGAGAATCAGAGAATATCATTAGCTTTATGGTATTAGCACATTACTCAAGTCTTAATTGTCAATTGCAACTTTTTTTTTTCTAAAAGCAAAATACAATGATGAGAAATATGAACAATTAATAAGAAATCACTATTATATAAATAATTTATTAAAAAAAACTCAATATACCGTGCATTTATTGCACGGGATCTAAACTGTATATGAAATAGTTATATACCATCTATTAATATTTGTACGTTTTTTTTTTTTTTACTTTTTATCATAATTAAAATATACAGAGTATGCAAATAATAACCAATTTATAATTGAAAAATAATATTGCGACACCGGGTGTTACTTAGTTTGAGTAACACCCCGGGTATAACAGTAAATTCGCTAACATTATCATTTATATTCCATGATTTAAAATATTTTCAATAATAAAAGAGTTCAAGGGTATTGTAGGAAGTTTACATTTACTTAATTAATTAAATAATAAAAATAACTAACACTAAATTTGTGGCATATTTTTAGGAAAGGTTTCAACTTATGTTATATGATATTATAACATCGTTGACCATGGAAGCACAAAAAAAATTGTTCTTAAAATGGAAATAAGAGGTGAAACAAGATAATGAAGGTGACTAATGATGAAGTTATGAGCCATAACTTTGATGAGATGCGAGGCTTGAATTATTGCAATATACTATGTTTATAATTAGTTGGTATTCCTTGTATATAAGTCTGGAAGTATATTACCATGGCTCAAGATGCTAGGATGGAAGGCTTGAAGCATTAAGATGATGGAATGATGATAATGAGATGGAGACATTAAAGAACAAGTATCAACATGATATGATAACTAGATAGAGTACCATATTTTTCCAATGGCATGATCAACTAACTCAATCAATGTAAATGATGTTTGAGATGAAATAATAATAATTACGTATATTAAATCATCAATTACATCTTCAAATTATGCAACTAATCCTAAAACTAATGTTTGTGTTGATCATATGTTGATCTTATCTCATTTCTAAAAATAAATTTAATTATCAATTACATCCTTGCCCTTTTTAAATTTGGTGCTAAATAAAGTTCTGAGAGAATATTTTGCAACATTTTTATTAATTTAATTAGGGTGTTACTCAAGCTCGGTAATACCTGGTGTCGCTCTAACACTTCCCTTTATAATTTAACTAGATTTAATGCTCGTGCATGTAATTTTCTTTAGAGTGTGCTTGTATGTAATTGACACATTGATGGGTTAAACAAACTATTTATTTGCATAGGATAATAGCAATCGTAACAATGATGTATACACCTTTTCCTTTTCCTATCTCTATATGTATGAAGTATGTATTATGTATAGTCTTTTGTGTATACGATTAACACTATATAATAGTCTTTAATAAATTTAGGAGTTAATTATATGTATAACATTATAACAATATTTTCCCCTTCAAAAAAGAAAACATTATAACAATATTCTACGGAGTAATTTACAAATATACGTATATTATTTATATATACATGGTGAAAATCACTTGCTATTTTCGTAAATGAATATAAAAGTGACAGTTACTCTTTTATAATAAGAGAAGACATAGCTATAGCTATATTATTCCTTTCAAACACGCAATTCATAAGTTAGACAAAGATGATAATATTCCTATCGATGTTTATCAATGATTAATATTTCTGTCGTTAATTGTTTACCTAGCGTAAAAAAAAGGTAGGATTTAGAAATAAAAGCTATAGTAATTCGTAGTCCTTTTATTCCTATCATTTATTTGCTTTTTTTATTTTTTAAGAGAGTATTTTAATCAAAGGCAAATAAATAATAAGGACGAAAGAAGTATAAGTTATCTATCTATCATAGAAGAAGTCCATGTTTGTTAGCCACAAACTCTAACACCTAGCTACCTGATTCTATGGTATAAGAATCGTATTATTAGATGACAATGGTACACAAAAAGAGTATGTTAGGGTTCAAACTCATGCCCCACATCGGTAGAATAAAGATGGAAGATCATCGTTATAAGTGTCCAGGGAATATAATAGTATGAGGCCTTTTGTAAGGAGCCCAAGAGTAAATCCGTGAGGGCTTGGCCCAAAGCGGACAATATCGTACTATTATGAGCAGTGGACACAGATGCAGCACAGGCCCAACATGTGATATTCACGCTTCCCCACAACAGAGTAACATGTGTAGTTATAAATTTTTTCATCAACAATATATAGCTTATTATACTTGTTCTTCGCCACGACAATATAAACAAAAGTTGAATCAAAACATAAATTCATTGTTTGGAAAATGTTTGTAGGCAAGAGTTGGGGTTCGTTCAGTTGATTAGTCATTGTTATATACACACAAATTTCAATGAAAACACTATAAAATCAGCAAGTCTCTCTTGTGAGATATTCGTCACAAGCTTACGGCGGGTCAAATAATATTCATGTGAGTAGATAAGACAAAACAGTTTGCTACTTCCTAAGCATTTTGTTTTTGTCTTATCTACCCTATATAAGTAATACTTGACCCATTACAAGCTTGTGATGGATATATCCGTCACAAATGAAAATTTGTGCTATAAAATATAACTATATAGTATCAATACATGATCTTCTCCTACTGATTTCAAAAGCCTCGTGCACCTTACTAACGTGAAAGGCATTTTTATATGCTCACTTTAAATAAAAACATAAAACAGTAGAGATTTAAGGTTATCAAAGTTTTGTTGGACTCTTGTCTTCAGAATATCAAAATCGGAGAACAAGAGATTGCATGAACTGATAATGTTTCTTTATTCTTCCTCGTTAGATTAATATACTCCCTCCTATTCTAGATATCTCCTACTGATTTCAAAAGCCTCGTGCACCTTACTAACGTGAAAGGCATTTTTATATGCTCACTTTAAATAAAAACATAAAACAGTAGAGATTTAAGGTTATCAAAGTTTTGTTGGACTCTTGTCTTCAGAATATCAAAATCGGAGAACAAGAGATTGCATGAACTGATAATGTTTCTTTATTCTTCCTCGTTAGATTAATATACTCCCTCCTATTCTAGATATACCTCCCTATTCATGGGGGGCACTAGAATTAAGGAGAGGAATTAAAATAAGGTAAAGTATTGAAGTGGGGTTTGGTAATTGGAGAGATGGAAGGTATTGTGGGGTATTATTGTGAGTGAGGTGATTAAAATAAGTATTGTTGTGGGGTAAGTTGATTAAAATAAGTATTGTTGTGGGGTGAAGTGGGATATTGTTGTGGGTAAGGTGATTAAAATAAGTATAAAACTTTACTAAATAAGGAAATAGGGAAGGTATTGTGAATAGATGAAAAAGAAAAGAGGAAAGTTTATGTAGAATAGGAGGGAGTATATGTTAACTCAAGATTTTCTCCGTGACTCTTAACAATTGTAAAACAATATGGGTTCTTGACCATATACCTTTTCCGGTTGAACTATTTGACGATATGTTTGGTTGTGAACTCAATGACCATGTTATACAATCAACTTTTTATTGTACTTGAAATCAACGACCACTTATATACGTAATACACTCAATTTCATATTGTACCTGAAATTGGCATTGTTAATACGTTAGATAGACCTTATATATAATATTGGATATGAGACGATATGATGATAAGGCAAAAAACAATCATATTTTAAGTAAAACAAATAATACTCCCGTGCGAATGTATGGTATTTTAAAATGTCATGTGTAGAGAACTTAACAATTAGAGCTAATAATAATATATAAATAAACTTTAAATTTTATTTGTAATTATCTATAATTGTTAATGTGTAAAAATACTAAGAATTAAAATAGAACGAATTTTACATTTTTATCCGGAATAAGTTGAAGATTAAAAAAAGAAGATTGTTAGTTTAATTACAAAAACTTATGCTTATTTTTACGCATTTGAAGCTTATAACTATTTTTGTAATTTTTGTTACAATATACGGGGTAACAATTTAAACGGAGTAAAAAATTTAAAGAATAAAAAAATGAAAAGCACGCAGTGATTTTAATAATATGAGTAAAATCTGCATATGTTTTAAATAGAAAATTTACGTCATTTAAAATACATACTCCCTCCGTCCCGGTCATTTGTTGTCCTTTGATTTTGGCACAAAGACCAATGAAAGAGGAGAGGACCAATAGCTAAATGACAAGTGGAACAAATTGGGTGTGAATGATCAAATTACTCATCAAGTTCATTCTTAAAATAGAAAGGACAACAAATGACTGAGACACCCTAAAATGGAAAAGGACAACAAATGACCGGGACAGAGGGAGTATATTTGACTAATATGGTATCAGAGCCTCTCGGTTCTTGAGGCCAAAATAATTTCCGCTAACCTGCCGGTGGACGTTAAATCTATATGTCCACCGGCGGGATTCCATTTAGCGATTATACAATTCTCTTCAGACGAAAAAAAAAAAAAAAAATTTAATACAAACGTTTCTTCGATTCTGCTTTTAGTAGATAATTCATGGCTGGTACTTGGTTTTGTGCTTTGCACCTTGAAGTTTGATCTGGCAGCAGTCTCCTTTTTCTCGACGAAGAGTTTGGTTTGGCGGCCTCATCCAGCCAAGGTCTTTCTTGTTGTTTGAAGGGCATCCAAATTTATTGGGTGTGGTACAAATTGTCTAAGTCAATTGTTCGAAAAATTGCGAAACTCGGTCTGGCGAGTCCTATACGCATCGACTGGCGAGTTACGCACCGATATTTGTCAAGTTCGAAAAAATGCGACGTTCTTGACAACGAAATTTCAACGATTTGGTGGGGTTCGAAAAGCGACGACGTTCCCGCCCGACGAAACCGATTCGAAAAGAAAGCCGTTTCTCTTTGTCTACCTTGCAAACCCATGGAAATTTCGACAAATTACCATGGGTTTGAGGGGGGATGTTAGAAGATATGTTGGGATATGTCGAGATATTCGACATATCTTAATTTAGGAATAAGACATATACTAATATGTCATATAAAATAAATGTGATATTATAGAATAATATAATATTCTAGATTATATTCTAGGGTAGAGTATTTGGTTCTATATATATGATCGACTCAATGTATCGAAGCAGAACGAACGATTATCAATAATAATACGATTTCCTCTATGCTTTCCCCTCTCTTCGATTTCTAATAAGTATTATTTATCGTGATTGCTAAGGTTAGAAGAAGATGAATGATTGAATATTTTTGTAAGAATTCATGCTAGTTTGGTTAGTTTGGAAAATAGTTTTAGAACATGGTTATTTTGGTAATTAGTTTTACTAGAATGGTCGTTTTGGCAAAAGCCCCAACTTTACGTGACCTTATCTTAGCATATTATTATTATATATACAAATATCTTTTTGAATAATGGCTGATACATAATTTCAAAGCTATCATCACCGTATCAAATTGTCGTTAATCCTGTCAAAAAAATCGTCTTAATTAAATTCAAGTAATAATAAATCAAATGAAAAATACATTCAAAGTTGCTAACACATCGAGATTTAACAGGACACGAATTCACAATAGCTTTCATTACAAAGTAATAGCAAACATCATATCATATTCATTTATTGTTTAAAAAAAAACTAAGAATAATATGGCTAGTGATTTGGCCGTGGTCAAATTACATTATACTCAATATACAAAAATTGAGTCTCGGAGTTTGATTCCTCCTACAGTTCTATCAGTTCTACATTGCAGTGATGTTGGTGGCATAGAATTTTAGTTTATCTCGTCCTACAATGTCAATAATGATATTAGTATGGGTGGAATTCTAATCACCAAGCTTTTTTATATTGTTTTATTTTAAAATAAAAACTAATATTGCTCGAAAGTCATTCGCGAAAGATGGTCTCTCTGTAATCTCTCAAAACAAGCTTCGTTAAATAATATAGATAAATGATAACATTATTCACCACCAATCTAATATTCATTATTTGGATGTGTAGAACCGACAAAAAAAAAATTTACTGCAATCAACCATGTTGAATAGAAAATACAAAACTAATATTCATTAGTTGGATGGGTGGGAGGCTTCCTCATGTTTGGCCGACTCCTTCTCACGAAAGCGGGAGACGTGCGGATGAATGAAATTCCTGCAAATAAATATAGCTAGTGAAATGAAAAGTTACGAGGCTGAACTATCATGAGAAGGGTAAAATAAAACACAAAGAGGGGGAGAAATAGTATTATACTGACAAATAGGTTTCACCCAAAATTATTCCACCTAAACCACAAAAAAATAACTCCCGAACAGTCATTTCACATAAGCGCATAGCAGGTTTCATTTCGTTTTGATCCTGCACAAATTTATAGAGATACAAATATTCAATGATAAAAGCATCAAATAATCACGTAAATTAGTGGGAGACAGGAGAAAAGAAAACAAATAACTTACTCACCCTATATGTGAGAGGTCACTCACGCTAATGAGAGACCGTCTCTCTGAAGTTTTTATGTAAAATTAAAACCAAAAAAAAAAAAGCACAAAAGTAACGGATAAACAAAACCCAAATAATAATAAGCAGAAATTAAGAAGCGGAAATAAGAGGGATGAGGAGAGAAAGAGGGTGGGTTTTTACCTGATAAAATACTTCACAGAAAATTATTAACGATTGTTTGCCACACGAGTTTATATACGGTAATCTTTCTACAGATTTCCCAGCGATTGTTTTCTTTTTCTACAAGAAATTGTTTTCTCTTTCTACAAGAAGTGTAGTTTTATTTTTTAGGGCTTTACAATTTTACCCCGGTCTCCGGGTGTTACTCAAATCGAGTAATATCGGGTGTCGCTATCTCATTCTACATATAGATATATAGATAAAAGATATTTTAATCAAAGTTAAACAAATGAGTGGGACGGAAGGATATATAACACTAATTACAAGTAAATCTTACAGGAATAGAGGAAATAAGTAATTTGTTACCGTAGTTTTATTAATAATACCAATAATAGGTAAAAATTAAATAACAATAATTATCTCACTGATAAATACTTTTTCAACGACAAGATTAATACTACAAGATTAATACTTTTTCGAGGGACTAGCAGGGGCGTCGTTTCCGCTGGCGAAGGGAAATCGCAAAAGTTTTAGTTGAAATTTTGAAAAAAAAAATTGAATTCCCTTTATTAACCGTTCGACTCCGCTGAAATTTTTCGCCCCCGTTGGTTCCAATTTCTGACTCCGCCACTACTTTTAATACTTAATTACTTGGAAGGGAACAAATATATTACATACAAAGGTTAGTGTGTTTTACATATGATACATCAGATGAACAAGATGCGGTGCTATGAACTGAGTTTTTTAGTTAAAATTTCACCCGTCGAGTTTTAATTTATTGATGAATTTCTATGAAAATATGTGCTCTTGAAGGACGACTTCACTGTCGAGAAGTATGCCTACATTTGATAACAGATATTTAGTAATGCCAAAACTCAGTTAATTTCTAAAAATTATCTATGAATTATAATAATTAATTTGGGGGCTGAAATTATCCAGAAGAATATCTGAGTTAATTTACGAAAATTATCTGAGTTCTCAATCTATATTTCAACCCACTTATTAAGGATCATTTTAATTAGTAAACTACTTCTAAACCTAAAACCAATCACATGAAATATACTCCCTCCTATTCACAATAAACTTTTCATTTCATTTTGACACAAAAATTAAGAAAACATATTACCCCACCATATAAATAAATTTGAACCACACAAATACATTATCCACCATACAATTAAATTTGGACCACACAAACACTTACCAAAAAAGGAAATAAGGAAGTTATTGTGAATAGACGGAAATGGAAATAGGGAGGTTTATCTTGAATAGGAGGGAGTATATTTTTTAATCGCTTCGGCCTCTTACATATACTTTGTACTATTATTACCTTTACTTTGTACTATTATTACCTTTAATATTTGTAACACGAAGTGACCAAAACACAAGAAAATTGTTGCTATAAAGCAACAATCTCGTGCTAAATTTTCAAAAGCCATTGTCACAAAATATAAGCCTTTTTAAGGCCAACCTCAAGATAAGTGTTTTGAAGCCACTACTATGATATAACCCGGACAACATCCGGGTATGAAATCTAGTCTTACAGGAATAGAGGAAAAAAGTAATTTGTTACTGTAGTTTTATTAATTAATAATACCAATAATAGGTAAAAATTAAATAATAATAATAATTATCTCAATGATAAATACTTTTTCAACTACAAGATTAAGGATTACTACAAGATTATTACGAACAGGTATAACATTAGCTAACATAGTAGTTTTATGCTTACGCACGCATGCGTCGACCAGTTTATATAAGCGAGTAACCACTTTAGTTTAATTTCCTGTGGAGAACTTGGATTGCAACATCTTGATGACATTAGCATCAAGTTGAAAAGCCTTGGATAGTACATCAACGTTGATCGGAGGCTCAGCACCAAAGACCGCATTGGATACAGTAACCACACCGGGATTCTGGCTGCTCAACCCCGAAAATGCAATGGCTGGTGTCTTGCCGATGTTGAGTTGAAAGTGAATTAAACCTTGTGGGAACACAAACACGTCACCCTTGTTAAGCACCTTAGTGAACAACTTGTTACTGCCATTGGCCTGGTTTGAGGTGACGAAACCAACATATATGGTTCCATCCAAGACGGTGAAAACCTCAGTGGCACGAGGGTGGGTGTGGGGTGAAATTAGACCATATGGCGCGAAGTCTAGCCTAGCAACTGATATGCCGAGGGTGTTGAGTCCGGGTAAGTTCATTGGACTCACTAGTTTCACACCCGATCCAAGACTGCCTAATGGGGCCGGAACGTCTAGCCCTTTGAACAGAAAATCTTCGGGTGTCGCCTCCATTGGGTTCTTGCAAAAGAGTCCATTCACAAATACTGCAATAATAATACAGAGTACATACGTTAGTAATTATTACATCTCAACCAAAAGTTTAACCAGATGGTTGAAGTCTAATTATCAGTTTAATATTAATTCTAACATTATCGACTTATTGATAAACATGGACCTATATATATAACTCGAAATTAAGTACTTACTTCCGTTATTGGTATCGTTTGTGGCGACGCAAAAATCTTGAAGCTGGGTCGGATCAGTGGCATAAACCAAGGATAAGCTTATGAGCAAAAGGGTTAAGTGTGCAAAGATCTTGGAAAATGCCATGGTAATATCTTTGATTAGTGAGATGATTATGGGTTTAATTGTGGTTTTTGATGATTGTTTAACACAACAAAATGGGGCTTTTATAGGCTAAGGATATGATAAAGTTAACGTGTTAATTAAGGGTTGAATTGGTCGTAGAATTAGTCCTTAATTGTGATGGTTGTATGACCAAATACATCTTTAAGCAGGTAATGACTTAGGACTGATAATACTAGTTTTTTCATATTGGTGGGGCGTGTATTTGAAATCATAAAATATCCTGAACGACTTGGGTCCTGTTTTTTTGGACTTAATTTCAGCTCATTTTAATTTAGTTCAGCTCTATTTAGTTCAATTTAGCTTCATTCAGTTCAGTTCAGTTCAGCTCTTCTCTTCACAAATTAACTCTTTCACCTTGATTCGATTCAAATTTAAACCATTAAGTTTCGATTTAGTTTAGTTAGACTCCAGTAATAAGTTCAGTTCAATTCAGTTTAGACAGTTTCGTTCCAATAGAACAGAGTCTTACTAACTATAGCAAACAATTGATGAATAATAACAAAATTGAAAAAGCAGCTCAAAAATCTATTTTACAAAGTTTTTTGTAACACGGTCTTATCTAAGATTTTGTTATAGATGAATATGTTTAGAAAATGTTAGACTTCCAATACTTTAGTTTAATACCATTTTATAAGGAACTTAAATTAAAAATATGTAATCAATGAATGTGTTTGAGAGACTCTGAAATGGAGAGGATCCTCATTGACTTAGGTTACGATAAACAGTTGACATTAAGAAGGGTAGGTTACGATAAACAGTTGACATTAAGAAGGGGGTAAAGAAATATTCGGAGAATGGGATTAAAAGACTCTGAAATGGAGAGGATCCTCATTGACTTAGGTTACGATAAACAGTTGACATTAAGTAGGGGTAAAGAAATATTCGGAGAATGGGATGATATGCTTAAGCTGATGATTCCTTTCTAAGATATTACCTAGTCATAATATGACATCGTCGGCGACATTATTAAGGATTATTCCGGAGTTGGTAATTTTACTAGCTCGGTATTCTAGAAATTTAGGATTCTCTTTGTTGTAGAACAAGTCCTCAAATCCGTGAGAGAGGCTCATACCATACTAACAATGTCTAAAATAAAATAATGTTGATGAATTAGTCTAGTCATGTGTTTGGAGACTTTGGACGTAATTAACTACGTCACAATTTCTTTATCCAATACTATATATATAGACATATAGTCGTTACCTGAATATTTTGGTTAATTAGCGTTAATGAGCAAAATAATTAGGTAATAAGCGTTCATTTGAAACTATTTGGGTCCATAGTGTCCACGTCATCACTTTTTATTTTTTTCCAATTTTTATATGAAACCGCTAAGAAACTTAGCGGCTTCACTTATTTTTTTTTTTTTATATATAAAAGGCAAAACCGCTAGGAATCTTAGCGGCTTATCATTTTGTAGGGTAGCTAATGGAAAAAGTTGAAAATTGTTGGAAACTTTGTAATAAGCCGCTGAAGTTCTCAGCGGCCTTGCTCTTCAATTTTTTTTTTTCTTTTTTAAATAAAACAGATACAAATATTTGGACGATGACATTTTGTAAAGCCGCTAAGTTTCTTAGCGGTTTCATATAAAAATTGGAAAAAAATAAAAAGTGATGACGTGGACACTATAGACCCAAATAGTTTCAAGTGAACCCTTATTATCTAATTATTTTGCTAATTAACACTCATTAACCAAAAAATTCTCGTTACCTACTATAAGTAAATCAATTGAATTCATAGTCAAAGAACAAAAATTAATTGCTATTTCCTACACACATTTTTACTTAATCCTACACAAATTTTCCCGATTTTCCAACTTTGCCCCTTTCATTTTTAACCCACAAAAAAAACCCTAAATCATGGGTTCCGTTAACACCGTAACTCTAATCCCGTTACGTTGCCTCCAGCCGCCCTCAAACGTCGCCGCCGATCTCCTCCTCCCTCTTCCGACGACGGCGATCACTTTCTCGGCAGCTTTACAGCAGGTGTAATTGGACTTTGGAGGCTGCGGTAAATGAAGAGGCGATGATTGATACTCGTCTTTCGATAACGATAATTAATTAATAAATATCTAGAGGATTCATCCTTTAGTTTTGTTTTCCAGGCTGTTCGTTGAATTGTGTTCATAAATTGCTTGCACTTCACATTAATGAAGGTTGTGTGATGGTTTCAGACGAGAAGGAGAAAGGTCCTATCATGTTTGTCTCTGTTTGATGATATTATAATCAGTAAAATAGTTTCAGGGGAGGGTATTGGTGCGCAGGGAGGGAGGTCGTGATTAGGAGATGATGAAGGGATTCACTAAATTGACGTTTCTCATTTTTGGGTTTTTAATTCTCTCTTGTTTCTCTCTATTGTTTCAGTCTTTTGGGGGTGAGAAATGGAAGGGGTATATTCGGAATAAGGGAAAAAAATGTGCAGGATTAAGTAAATTGGTGTGCGGGATTTAGCAAGTCCCAAAATTAATTAGTAAAAATTATAAGTTTTCTAACACGGAAATTCGACTTTGATCACTTTGCGACCAGTTTAATTCCGCAATAGTTAACATCTAAAACTATAAATACAGATCATGCAGTGTCAAACCCTAGGGCTGACATAAAGACTCAAATTTTAGTTGGATTGACTTTTTGAAACTTCTCAGAAATGCAATGAGCTTTTAGAAAAGGACTAAAAATACTAAATGAGCTGTTAAATTCATGAAACTTGGTGACAAATCATTTAACTGAGTAAACTACCTCTGAGTGAATTTTCAAGATTTTAGACACTCTAAGCATTTTAAATGGATTTAAAATATTTATATCGGTTCAATTTGAGTAGCCAAAACCCGGGTGTAGTCAGTATTCCTAACGCGGTGTTTGGTTCCGACACACTTATTTCCGTTGATGTTCTTTCCAAGGCGTTCCAGCTTGATGCTGGCCTTGTTAAGTACCTACAGTGAGTCCAAGTTCTTCAGCAGATCCTAATTTCGATCCGACCACTGATGATGATTCCTATATTTTCGTTGATGCTATTATAATTCTTTTATATTGTAATGTCATTGATTGTATTGTTTCATTAAATTAATGTTTCCGTCAACATTGATAAAAGTAATTACGAATTCATTATTTCAATATCCAACAAGTTGATTAATTGTTAAATGATACCATACAATTCAGGAATTTTTGTCTTCTATAACTGAACAATACAAAATCTTGATCAACATCAATACGACACAATTTAAGAAAAACGAATTTTATTTCAATGAATAGCAATAACAATAATCACAATTAACAAGTTATTACAAAAACAAAATTAGGGCATATTAAACCCAATTAATTAATCAATCAATCAATTAGGGCGTTGACAAATTAGGTCACAAACCCATACAATCAGCGTAATTCAGCAATTTACTTAAATGCATTATAATAATAATAATATTTAATATCCAAAAATTAAACCCTAACAAGAAGACCATCAACAAGTTTACAAAGGACATAGACAGTTGGTTGTTCAAACATAGGAGAAGAATCATCAGAAGAAGACCCTGATGAGTAAAAACTCAAACACGAACTCGAACTCAAACCCGTAGATGAGTCAGAATCAGAACGTTGAATGCAGTCAGAAACAGAATAATTGGAAGACCAACTTGATGTATGTGTCTCAAAAAATAGAGAAGGATGATTTGAACCTACTGATGAACAGCAACTAGGACTGGAACCCGTACTGTAATACTCAGAGTCAGAATCAGAAGATTGTTTGCAGTTGTCTTGTTTGGAGACCGAAAGCGAAACAGAATAATAAGTGGAAGACAATGTTGCTGTTGGTTTCTTCTTAAGACTGAGTTTTTTCGGGGGTGAAGATTTCCTTGCAAATACTCGACGGCCTCGGAGTGGGACCAGTGTTTTGGAGACGCAAACAGACCGGTGAGCAGCCTTTCTTAGAGGCGCCCCAGGGAAGTAAACAATATACCCGGCTTTCGACTTGGCGGCTGCTTTCGTCATTGTGGGAATAATAACTTGTAGGATTATGATTTGTGATTGATTGAAGAATTAATATTTGTTGTAATGAAGTTGGGATGATTAGGGTTACTTAGTGATCAAAGTATAAACTACAAATTAAAGTGGAAGATTAGTATTGTAGTGATGAAAGTGTATTTATAGGGATTTATTAAGAAGCATATTTTGTGTTGGATGCGATGGATGTTTTATGGAAACTTTTTTTTCCTTATGCCGCCCTTATTTACTGGACCGGCCTTTTTTTTGGGCCCGTGTTTACAGTCACCAATAGTCAGGCCCTCAAGTTTGCCATTTGTTTTTTTTCTTCCCTTTTTTTGTGTTTTTTTTTTTTCGCCGTATACATTTTTCTTGTTTTTCGTACCTTAAATTCAGCTCAGGGATATTAAGTACAGTTTAGGAGGCGTTTAGTTCATCAAAAGGAAAGGAAATGGAATAAAAAAAGGGTAAGAGAGAGAAAGGAATCAGATTATCCCAAAGTTACAATGTCGTTTGGTTACATCTAAATGGAAACAAATAAGCCAAATTAATTAACCGAAACAACTACCCCTTAATTCCCACCACCAGAAACACCTGTGAACACCTGCTACCCCACCTGCGGCGGTTACCACTGCCGACATGCCCCAGTTGCTGATATCCTAACTACTGCACCCAGATAAACCCTCTCTAATTTTCGAAACCCCGCCTCCATAACCACCTTCTGATACCCAAAAAAACCCTTCACTCCACTGAAGATTTCTCTCTCATTCCAATTTAGTGGTGGGGGATTGAACTTTAGTGGCGGGGGCGGTTTATAAGGTCATAGATGAGGTACTTATGGGGTGGGGTACAGTTTTCGAAATGGAGGTGAGGGTTGTGTTGGGAGCAGGCCAACCCGCTGGTGCACCAGTGGTGTGACCGGTAGTGAGGGGCATGGGGAGGGGAAACGGTAGGGTGTCGGTGATAGTTTCGGTTCTGGGTGTAATGGCTAGTGAGGCTAGTGATGGGGACTGGGGAGGTTGAAGGGAGATGATGGCGGGGGACGGAGTTACATTTATGGTGGTGGTAATGTGATCGGCTAAAGTCGGATCACCAAACAAAGATAATAACCCAACAAGTCTAACCTAAGCTAGTGTAGTCGAGGTCGAGCACAAGGAGACGGAAGTCACTACTGATTACTAAATTGGTCTAAATTATCCGATTTATGGGGTTTGTTTGATTTTGATTTCTAAAACTAAGTGATTGCGAGAAATAAAGCAAATAACAATAATAGAGAAAAGACTAGGATGTCGGGTTCTCTAAGGGGTTCATATGGAATACATAGAAAATTAATCAAATCGACGACAATATGCAATTAGACAAAAGAAAAGCCTTTAGGATCGATTATCGGTCTTCGGATTATACTAACGGGTTTTCGCGTTTATTAGCTAAATCCTACCGATTACGTGTAAGTATAATCTGTGACACCCCCACATACCAAGGTGTCTTACCAGGACCACCCTAACACGAGAGACTGTCATCATCTCGGTTACCCGAGGCAATGTATATCAAATTGACCATAAAGAAACATACTTTAGTAAATGAGTTTAAGTGATTACATATCCAAAACTAAAACTTTAAAGTGAAATACATCTGTTTCAAGATATCAAACCAACTGAAAGAAATATAAGTTCAAGACACAGCGGAAGACTCCAGTGACACGTGATGACTCCATCCCAGCTATCCCTCGCGCAAACCATCTCATACCTGCTCAATAACTGCTCACCATCCCCGAATGGATCACCACAGTTTTTAAAACAAATATCGGGGTCAGTTTACCTCCAACTCCCGATCTCACATAGTAACTGACTACACACTAATAAAGTGTGTAGCCCTGCCAGATCGATTACCCATCGCAACAGGTAATCCACACCGCCAGTGTAGGACCGCAGTCAATCCCCACCAAATCCCCGCTCATCAACGAGCGATAACCCTGTTCATTAACGTGTTAAACACTAATGGCCATATTTTTTTTGTGCTATTTTGGTGCCTTGAGTTCAATTCAGATATATTAAGAACTTCTTAAAAGCAAAATTTGTGCGGTAGATCAATTTAACATGAGTTTAACACGTCTATCTTCGTGTGAGCGACAACTATAGGAAACGTTAGGTCAACTGTCACATAAAATCGTTGATGGGCCGGCTTCGCGATTTTTTAACAATTTTAAATTAAAGAAAAAAAACAGCCTTGCAATAATTTTTTGAGTAAATTAATAATTACTCCCTTTTATAAACCACATTTCTAAAATAACTCCCTTATGAAATTTTTTTAATAATTTACTCCCATAAAATGTACTCAGGTCAAAAATTGCACCCAAATTGACACTCCGGTGTAAGATTCCGTCAATTTTTGAATTTTCTGATTTTAAGTCTAATTTTTGGACGAAAATACCCTTATTACTCTTTCATATACTTAGTTTTCTCTCTCCCTTATACACATCTATTCAATTCATTCATTCTTATAGTTTTCCCCAATTAAGGTAAGATTGTTCATCTTATTTTCAGTAATTAGAAAAATTAATGCATTCTCACTATTGTCATTGGTGGATTAATTTACAAAATTCCACATTCACCTGCAAACTACTCGAATGGCAATAGCTAACCAAGAAGAAGCCTTGGAGACAATGGGTCGGGGTAGCTACGGGAGTAAAGATTTTGATGAATTGAATCAAAGAATTTATTTGGATGAAGAATAGATTGGATTATATCTGGGTTCAATTGATTTATCATCATCATCATTCATCATCACACACCACAACCAATTGGAAGAACCCAGAAAGCGATGTCCCAATCATCAATTGGAAGCTTGTTTTACAAATGGGGAAGAAGATGTGAAATTCATATGAGCCTTAACCAACATCAAATTAACTGATTTCTCCTCTATTTTTCTACCCAAAAACACTCGAACGATTTCACTGACTACCAACCAAATTGGGGTTATATATGAACCCAGAAATTATGAACCCAGTAATTGGGATTAAAAACCCAGAAATTGGGGTTAATGAACCCAAAAATTGGGATTAAAAACCCAGAAATTGGGGTTAATTTCAAACCCAGAAATTGATTGCGCTTTTGGCGAATTTGGTCTCCATTTGCCTTTGCGATTTTGCTTTGAATTAGTAGGTGGTGACGTGAATGGCATTGATTTAAGGCGAGATGCAGGGATGGCTTTAGGTTCGTTGATGGTGGTTAGCTCGAATTGGTGATTGAGCAAGAGGTTGTCGAGTGTGGTGGAGCAAGATGCGGGTTGATTTGGTTCAAAATTGGACCGAAAATGGTGAGTGATTGTGGGAAGCTCTGCATGTTTGAGAGCTCAATTTGAAGAAAAGAAAAGAAGAATGGAAAAGGCAGGGGCAAAACGGTCACAAAAGATGATTTTCACCGGAATTTTCAAATGGGGTGCAATTTTTGACCTGAGTACATTTTATGGGAGTAAATTATTAAAAAGTTTTCATAAGGGAATTATTTTAGAAAAGAGGTTTATAAAAGGGAGTAATGGCAACACTATTGTACACTAACAACACTATACAAAATCAAGTTACGTATATTGACTACGAGTATTTTATTTTATTATCAAGTACGCGTAAATGTAAATTAAAAAAGTTAAAAAAAAATCTAACATGGAATACACTCAAGCCTTTAATGGCATTTAGAAAGTGGAAGACTACTCAACACTCTCGGCATACATATCCATTGCTAGGCTCGAGTTTGCACCATACGGGCTCATGTCACCCCACACTCACCCTCGTGCCACAGAGGTATTCACGGTCATGGAGGGTACTATGTACGTGGGTTTCATCACATCAAACCAGAGTTGTTCATAAGGGTGCTAAACAAGGGTGATGTGTTAATTTTATGGTTAATTTTATGTAATGTATGCTTCTGATTTGCAATTCATGTTAAAATTATTTCTTTCAAATTCTAATGCAATTATTGATTGTATTGTTTTAATTAGACTAAGATTATTTAGGCGAACATCAATAAAATACAGATTAATTATGAGTTCAATTACATTTCAATTAGCAACAAATTAAATGATCATACAATTCAGACAATTAATTAATACAAAATCAGGATCAACATGGATAACACCCAATTAAAGTAAATGGAATTTAATTTCAGTGTGTAGCAATAACAATAATCACAATTAGGATGCTATTACACTAGATTGCATACGCATACAAAATTAGGGCTTAAACCTAAATAATTAGGGCATAAATCGTAAAAACAACAAGGGTAAACCCAAACAATTAGGGCATAATCCAATTCAATTAGGGCATAATTCAGCAATTTACATAAATGTATAATACAGTAATATCCAAGAAATTAATTAAACCCTAACAAGAACACCGTTAACAAGTTTGCAGAGGACATAGACAGTTGGTTGCTCAAACAAAGGAGAAGAGCATTGATAATTGTGATATTCTTCGTCCGAAACTGAAACAGAATAACCGGAAGACCAATTAGGAACATTAGAAGCCTCTGACGAACAGCAACTCATCGGACTTGAACCCGACTCAGAATCAGAGGATTGATCTTCGTCAGGGACAGAAAGCGAAACACAGTAATTGGAAGACCATCTTGCTGCTGGTTTCTTCTTAAGAGTGAGTCTTCTGGGCGGTATAGATTTCCTTGCAACAGCACGGCAGCGTTTGAGTGGAAGTACCGTCATGGAGGAGGAAACAGAGCGGTGAGCAACCTTTCTTAGAGGCTCCCCAGGGATGTAAGCAATGTACCCGGCTTTTGACTTGGCAGCTGATTTCGTCATTGTGGTGATAATAACTCGAGTAATAATGAATTGTAATGAAGATGGGATTTGGGGAAAATTAAAGGGAAGAGAATCAGAGAAGATGAAGGTAGGAAATTAGGGTTACTACTTACTTGTTGATCAAGGTGTAAACAAATTCAAGTGAAAGATGATTGAAATTAGGAAAGTGGGAAATTAAGAAAGGTAATTATATGAACGCAACAACGCGGTAATTTTGTCTTCGGATTTATAACGGACTGATGCGATGTCAATGGTTTATAGAAAGTTTTTTCGTATTTACTTGGCCGGCCTTTTTTTGTTGGGCCTGTTTTTATAGTCACTAAAATTATCGCGCCAACTTTCATATACTTTGCAATTGAATTTTTTTTCCCAATGTCTTGCTTAAGATAGACTTTTGATTTTAAATCTTGAAATGGGTCAAATTCTACCACTTGGTGTTAAGCTTAAGATGGATAATGTTTGTTTCAAATGAGAATTTATGTTTTAAAGAGATGCGGCTAGGCTCATGCGGGCTTGGGTCGGGCTAAGACAAAAAAAACAGCTTGTTTATGCAGGTTGTGGTGGATTTAAGAGCCTAAGCCTGACACAAATGGGCTAGATCAGGTTTTTAGGCCCTAATATTTACGGTTTATCGAATCAGATATATAGTCAAATATCGTTCACCAGTACCTCAATACAAGCGTAGTTTATAAAATTTATACAATCCCCCATACTACTAAGAGAATAAAAATTCTCAATTGTTTTCCCTCCAAAAGGAATATGTTTAAATAAGGAAACAAAACTTTATTTTGATTAAATTATTTTCTTTTAATTAATCTTTTTTTAAACTAAATTATAATCTTTTAATTAAAATAAAACAAAACTGGTAGGAATCTAAAAATTCATATACGAAAAACTATAAATTAATATTATTAGATTCGTATAAAAAAAACTTGACAGTACTTAATCTGTATTAAAAAAAAAAATTATGAACTGACATTATTAATTTTGTGACAAAAAATAATTTAAAACTATTTGAGATAATTTATAAATTGAAATCTTTTGTTGCGTAGTAAAAAAAATTCATTAAAATACAGATTTTATGACTTTACTTAATTATTTTGATTAGTTTTCCATATCAAAAGTCTGCCTCTCAACAGATGAGACATAAGTCCTTATATAGGCCTTGGCTTGAGTTACAAATCGAGTGTTTCATATCCAGGAAAAGTACAAATAATGACTAATATCTTACAAATTTGAAATTGTAAAAGAAATGGTAAAATTAAAGTTAGAGAGGGTACAACTAGACTGAAAATAAAGCAAGGTCAGTCCGTTGTTCGTCTGATGTGTGCAGGTTTCTGTTGCTTAGCTGATCCAAGTCAATGCCCCTTGTTCTGTTGTGGCTTTCTTTTGGAAGAATCTTGATCAAGGCTTTAAATGGACATATTTACATTGTATGGCTAGAAATGGAAAGTTTATTTTATGCTTTATCAAGAGTTTGCACACATGTGACTTGCTTCTTGCTCGATTTCCTGATCTGATTTTTGGACCGAGTTCTCCTTGTTTTTGGCCTGGCTGTTGGACCTTCCTTGGCCTGGATGTTGGACTTTCCTTGGTCTTAGTTTAGATTAGCTCCAACTAGCCATATAAGGAGCTGGTAGCTCGACCTTGTAAACCTTTTAGCCTGCACTTGGGTGGGTGCAGTAGTGCTTGGTTAAGCCTGGTCCGAGCTCTGGCTTGGGCTGTGAACCCTAGGTTCAGCTCCTGTTGCAGCCTCCCCAGGTTGATAAGAGCTTGACCTCAAGCTTGACTCCTCCTCATCATCAGTTTCACCATAGTATGGACTTAGATCACCAACATTAAAGGTTCCATGAACATCATACTCACCAGGAAGATCAACCTTGTATGCATTTGGACCAATCTTTTCAGTGATTTCAAAAGGACCCTCAGTCTTGACTTGTTCTTTCTCTTAACTGGGAACCTCTCCTTCGTGAGATGGATCCACACAAAGTCTCCTGCCACAAATTTTTTTTCTTCTTTCTTGGGACCTGGCCTGCTTTTGATATGATTCACTGACCTTTTCAATTTAAATTCACAAAACTTGAGATTCAATTCGCTGATTTTGGTAACATGTATACAAAATCTTGGATTTTATGCCTTCTCGTGTTTCCCTAGGGTAAATCATTAATTTTTAATTGGTTGGTTAATCAAGTTTAATGAAAAAGATTTGGCTTATTTTGGGTTCATACAAGAGGTAGTTGTTCACTCCTGAATTGCAGTAGTTGGATGAAGGCCTACTGCAAAGAGATAATTCTGGGTAGTTGAACACCCATCAAATTTGTTGGTTCTGTATCAAAAAGTTCTCTCTTTCCATGCATCTATCTTAGCTGATGATTTTCACGTGATTGTTAATGTTAGTGCTATGTCAATACAAGGGAGGATTAGAGGTTATAGGTTTGGTATATTTGGTATGTTGGTGTTGTAGTGTGGTGCTGGAATAAAGAGTGTGAATAGCCATGTTTACTACAAAGTATTATAAATAGAGAGACTACCCTTGGGCTTGTAAACTAAAGTATCATACGAGGCGACCACGAGCTTTGAATCCGGCTCTCACTGAGAGCTCGAGTTCAAGCTATATCATACAAGCCGATTTCGAGCATAGGCGAGCTCAGTATCAAATCATCTTGATTACACCCTTAATTATTGTGAAATATATTCAATCAGCCGGTTTGAGCTCAGTACCTCAAACCTTGTAGTTTTTGAGCATACACATTTTTTTCTGAGCATATTATCATTTATAAATATAGTTTTTGAGCAATATTATATTTTTTTAGTGTAATGTTTTAGTAAGTGTACTCAAAAACTTTATATTAAAGCAGAAGTCAAAAACTTTAAAATAAAACTGAGAAATAAACAATAAAAGGTACTACCTCAGATGTATAGTCTATGAACTGTGATATATGATGCCAATCCCGGAAGGAAATCACTTTTTTTATGAACAAACCTTGAACTTTGCAGAAATTTGAACGCGAAAATATTTTCCGATTATTTCCTCGCACACTGTCTTCGAAAAATTGATCCTCAGCTCTTTTTTGTTAAACACTACATCTTTTAGATTGCCAGATGACAATGTTTCCAAGTCTACCTCAATAACAAGACCGGCGCCTTCCGGAACTACGACCAATGACTTTGATAATGGGAGACTCAAATCACTGTCTAGTTGTACAAACTCCGTCTGTGGCTTATCAAAAAGTCGACTTCTGTAATACTTCTTCTCGTACATTGTGGAGTAGTTGTGATTGCTATAGCTAGCAATGACGGATCCAAAAATTTTAACCGGTAGAGATGAAGGATGGTCCGAAACAAACTTGATTTCCACAGTGGCTTGAAATGCACTCTCGAAGATAATGTAATGCAACAGAACATAACCATTACCTAGTTTGAAAACTGAGCAGAGTCTTTTATCAGGCGGAACATCAGTATTAGTCGGAACACCATAGCGCTGAGTGATTTGCATGTAAGCGTAGGTAATTGTTCTGTTGCATAACTCCTTGGTACTTATGGGGTCTACGAAATAGAGATGAATGTCGAATGCATAATTACAGTCGATTGGATATTCGCCTTTTATTGTAACAAAACCCTTCCCCTGTGGGAACAACTAACTCTGGAGTATCCAGGTCACTTTCAAACATATTCCATTCATGAGGGGTATAAGAATCTTCAACAGATATCTTTCCACAAACGGCAACCTCAAGGTCAGTTCCGCCAACATATACAGAAAATAACTCCGCCAACATAGCTTTGAACACCAATCTATCCTGGACTCTGATGGTGCAACTCGTGCTTGAAATATGACGTGTCCTATTGAATAGAGAAGTTAGAGCCACATTTTGGAGGGGAAAAACTGCCATTGATATGTTAATGTTAATTAAAAAGACAAGAATATAAGTCTTTTAAGAGATCGTCTCATATAAGACTTTGAATTTGTTGAGTCCTACCCCAATGGTGATGACGGTAAATTTTGTTGATGAGAAACAACCTGACCAAAATAAAGATATCGAGTCAATTATGACACCCTACAAAAAAAGGAAAAGACAAATAACGGCATCTACATACAATTAACGCGACATCAGAGATTGTGGTGGATCAAGAGGGGTAGAAAAACTACAACTAGAGATGTGATGTTCATGCCTTACACAACTATATCCATGTATAAATTAGTTTTAACTTTTAACTTTAACACACTATCAGTAAACCTACTTTTTAAAGAGAGCGATTAAAGCTTTATTTGGTAAAAAAAAAAAAAACTAGCTGAAAACTGAAACTTAAAAAGGTAGCTAAAAATTAAGAGCCGATAAGGTAACAAATAATGTAAAAAATTGTTTGGCAAACTAGCCGAAAAAATTGTTGATTTTTGGTGAAATGACATAAAAAAATATAATACTTATTAAGTATTATAGGTTGAAGACGTAAAAAAGGAAGATAAATAAAATTAGACACCTTATTTCTCAAATGTTATCCTAGGTAGTGGTTCATTTCACGTAACTTATTTGGTTAAATAAGCTATTTGCAAAACAATTGAAAAAAAATAAGGTAGCTAAATTATCGTAAGAGTGTATATTGTTCAAAATTTAAAACAATAACGATAATATAAAGACTGAATTATGATTTAGTACTAAATTATAATAAGTACAAGTATATGAGGGACGTCATTCGGACTAATTATTGCAAAAACAAAAAAAAACAAAAAATTATAGAAAAGGTGTTAATCTACGAGTATTTTCAATATTATTTTTCTAAATCTAAAATAAACTCGACTTGAATTCTAGACAAAAACAATCATTCAAACACAAATTCTCATTTGTGACGGTCGATATCTGTCACAAGCTTGTGACAGACTGACAGGTCAAATAAAACCTACATGGAGGATAAAGACAAATCATTTGTGATTCCCTATGCTTTCTAGTTTGTGTCTTATCTGTCCATATGGGTGATACTTGCCCGTCACAAGCTTGTGACGGATATATCCGTTACAAGTGAGACTTATTGTCATTCAACACGACATACAAGCCTAATCCATCAAATTATTATGGGTTGATGGGCTGATAATGAGACAAGAGAGCTAGGAGCTCGAGATATAGGCTCGGTCAAAGTCACGACCTTAGATTGGGCCATAAGCCAAATACGCACGTGGCAAGCTCCTTTGAGCTAAGGTGTCTCCAGCCCCTCTCCTTAGTTCTTAATTTCTTATGCGAGCCTCTTCGCCCCTCTCTCTATTAGAAGGCCGACCGGATCGGATGCACGACTTATGTTTATGTGCTTATGGTAAGCCTAATGTCACGGATGGCGACTCACCGATCCGAAAACGTTGCTCTGCTCGGGTTAAATCGTTCGATAGGCTAAATTTGGTGAATAATTCTAGAAGATTCCAGGACGTTCTAGAGGTTTCCAGATTTATCTAGAGTCTACTAGAAGTTTCTAATACATTGTAGAGTATTTTAGAATTGTGTAGAATATTCTAGAGTTGTGTGGAACGTTCTAAAAGCGTGTAGAAGTATCTAACTAAGTGGTTCTAGATATTTCTCCTATGTATGTAATGGATGTTCATGTACATTCCAGTCGTGTGTAGAGTGTTCTAGAATGGGGTCTAGAATGTTCTAGGAAGTATAGATTAGAATTGTATAGAACTTTCTAGGAAATTAGAAGTAGGAGAAGAGGTCTATATATAGACCAAGGCTTGTACATTTGCATTTGAGTTGTTGAGAATTCCATTCAAGATTTCAAAAGGATGTCTTGAGAGTTCTCTTCACTCCAACCCCCATCCCAAAACACTTAATCATTGAGGTGAGTGTGAGGGATAACCAAATGAGTATGCATATCGGACATCGATCATTGGATCGTGGGTGCATACTAAGGAGAGGCTCGAGGTCGAGTCAATTTGGGAAGCCTGACTCGTTAACGACGGACTGTTGACGGGTGGCGCACGGGGTGCGGCTTGCTTGCGGGAGTCAAGAGAAGTCGGCCCGTGACAGGTGGTATCAGAGCCACTTCGATCACATGGGAAGTGGTCAAGTGGTTCATTGGAGGTCGATTACTAAGGAAGGAATAGTGATCGACAAAAAGAGCATCTTACGAGGAGTCGTGAGCAACAAACCATCAATGTCTTTGTGACGTTACCTGGGGAGTCTAGATCACAAAGGTTGTGATCAAGACAACATTACCAATGAGCCAATAGAGACGGCTACTTCAACAATTATGGGGTCGTGGACAAGCCGACGGGACTGGCTACCGCGATAAAATTTGATGTCGAGCCGACATTAAAGGCTACCAGAATCGTCGAGCCGAAGTTAAAGGCTATCGGGTCGTCAGCAAGGAGCCTGCGGGGCTGGATGCTATGACAAACTGTGAAGTCGAGCCGACTAAAAAGGCTACCGAGGTCGCGTGTGAGGTGGCAGCGACAAATGGAGGGGCGGGACGCAAGTACAAGGGGCACTTGTTGACCGTCAATTTTGGCTGCCGTGATGGGGATCACATCAAACAATCACGAGAATGGATCTCGTAAAGTTCATCTTCGAGCCGGAGTATCGAGGATTGACCATGACGAGGACGTCTACGGTTTTGGTGGGGGAGAATGTCACGGATGGCGACTCACCGATCCGAAAACGTTGCTCTGCTCGGGTTAAATCGTTCGATAGGCTAAATTTGGTGAATAATTCTAGAAGATTCCAGGACGTTCTAGAGGTTTCCAGATTTATCTAGAGTCTACTAGAAGTTTCTAATACATTGTAGAGTATTTTAGAATTGTGTAGAATATTCTAGAGTTGTGTGGAACGTTCTAAAAGCGTGTAGAAGTATCTAACTAGGTGGTTCTAGATATTTCTCCTATGTATGTAATGGATGTTCATGTACATTCCAGTCGTGTGTAGAGTGTTCTAGAATGGGGTCTAGAATGTTCTAGGAAGTATAGATTAGAATTGTATAGAACTTTCTAGGAAATTAGAAGTAGGAGAAGAGGTCTATATATAGACCAAGGCTTGTACATTTGCATTTGAGTTGTTGAGAATTCCATTCAAGATTTCAAAAGGATGTCTTGAGAGTTCTCTTCACTCCAACCCCCATCCCAAAACACTTAATCATTGAGGTGAGTGTGAGGGATAACCAAATGAGTATGCATATCGGGCATCGATCATTGGATCGTGGGTGCATACTAAGGAGAGGCTCGAGGTCGAGTCAATTTGGGAAGCCTGACTCGTTAACGACGGACTGTTGACGGGTGGCGCACGGGGTGCGGCTTGCTTGCGGGAGTCGAGAGAAGTCGGCCCGTGACACTAAGCTCGCATTTTCAATTTGAATAAGACAAGAAAGGAGCGGATGTTCCAGGTTCTACTCCAGACCTTAAATTACACCTTCAAAAAATTGTCCAGGCCTAAATGACCTAGCCTGTACCCTACTCATACTCTGTAGTAGAGTCGGACTCGGAGTCGGAGGCGGGTCCGGCTCCGGACTCAACTGAGGAGATGAGCATGAACCATAACCTAAATTGACTCGAATCATTATAACCTCTAAATGTTAACAGACCCCTATAGACTCGAAAATGACTCGAACTCCAAATGAACCCACTGACTCGAATTCTTGCAAACCCAACCCAAACCCGACTGGGTAGACCCTTTTGCCTGTTTTACAGTAAATAAGTATTAGCATTTCAGCTCATAAATCAGAATATTCATCTAGCCCAAGTTGGTATGAGATATTAAGTGCTAAGGTAGTTTTGCATCAAATATTGAAGTAAACATGATAGAAATGAAACTCATTGAAGTAAATTACTAGGTTCTTTTTCTGATCACTGCTCACTCCAACCTGTGAATCTTCTGTATTTTCTCCAACATCTTTTTGTCTAATATCAACTTCCGGTATAAATTCTCTATAAGGGGTTTCCAACCTCAATCACTATGATAGTACCAAATTCATCATCAATTAACTTTTTGCATTGGCCACCGATCTGGAACTCTAAAGAGCCAGACGCTAATCGGCCATGGGAATCTGAGATGTCTGCATCAATGACAAGTGAGGAATATATGGGCATTGCCACCACATATCTAGATAACTTCATAGTCGTCCCAACCATAACCCGTTCAGGATCATCAAATGGCTTGCTAAAAAGAGTACACTTCATATGCCTCACTTCGTCATCGTTGTTGCAATATTGTCTAGCATTGGGATATCCCACCGCAATGTCTCCATAGACATCAACAGAAGGGCTAGTTGTGTCACGCTTACTAAATATTGCAACTTTTATAACCGCACGAACTGCATACAAGAATTTTGCATAGTAAACAACTGCGAAGCAATGCACACCGGGAATTATCTTTTTTCTCAAGTAATTCCCATATGGTTTTAGCAGATTTGTGAACCATAAACAAGTCAAATAGGGTATTAGTCATAAGACTAAGGAGGTGAAACCTAACTGTTTTATTATCCTTATCATATTTTTTAATAGCCTCTTCATTTGACTTGACTACAGAAATTGCAGGAGGTGTGGTCTCAACAGATGATGCAGCAATTTCGGTTACAGGGGTAGGCGGGTCAGAAAATAAAACATAATCAATTTCATATTGCTCAAAAAACATCAGTAACTTTTGAGACCAACGTTTATAGTTCTGACCATCTAAGGGTTCGACTTTTGACAAATCAGGAGCATTCTTAGACATGATCGACATTGTTACAGCAACAAAATATAGTTTTCAAATTGTTGTAATAAAATTGCAGTAACAATGTAAAGGAGAAGAAATAACCGAATTTGTAGTGACGTGGTAAGAGAGCCACTGCCTTGAAAACTATATTTCCGGTACGACCGTGGTGGCGATCAGCAAATGACCGGTAGTTCCCCAAGGATTTACACTACTGCACTTAGGCACGCCCACTCGAGACTAAGAGCATTGGAACGACAGAGATTATCTTTACCCAGAAATTATAGAGAAAGAAGAGAGGAAGAGAATTGTTGTGTATATTCTGAAGTGAGAATGCAGGTCTATTTATAGGAGAAATGCTGCAGGTGAGGAGCCAAAACGACAGCACCATTAATTCAGTCAAACGCAATTAAGAGGCCATTAACACAGAAGATTCAGCTCTTAATTGCAGACGATTCAGTTTGACCATGCACCTGGACAGACTCCTATGAACCTGGACACTTCACTTATTGGCCCAAAAAGATAGGCACAGCCCGCCGCAGGCGATTGCCAAATCCCAAATCCGGATCCGGATCCGGATCCGGATCCGGGCCGGGCTCGGGCACGGGCACGCGCGCGCGCGCGCGCGCGTGTGCGAGCTGAATTAAGCACCTCGCAAAGCTTCCACAAAAGCCTCCCATGACCCACTAGTGATATGGTAAGAAGTGTGGTCATATATAAACACATGACAACCACTTCATTCTACCAATGTGGGACAAATTGGAAAAACTACAAAGGCATAACAAGCCCCTATTTCCAACAATCCCCCACTAGGGGCGACAGAGAAAGAGAAAGAAATTCCTGGGTAAAGGAAGGATTGGATACTTAGGTATCAATATCTTTCGATTTGAATTGACACTTTAGTGAGATGAGGAAACAACTTACTTACAGCGAGAGAATATCTTGCGATTTGAATTCCTAGCTGAGCTTCGGTCGATACCCCCCACAACACATATCATACCTTCAGAAATGAGATCGTTCCGCGATTTCAAAGTGCAACGCGCTCTTTTAGAGCATTGCGTTTACCTCGGTACTAATAGATGTGTTCACAAGACTTCTCATAGTCTTTATGATCAACACACCTACGTAGGTGGCTCAAGCGCTTCTCAATAGCACTTCTTGCATGAGCCATTAAGGACATAAGTCCAACCTTATGTATGATTCATCAAGTGCGTCTCAAAAGCACCACCAGTTAAGGCTATGAATCATATAGCGCCATAGGAATGAAAACTTTAGGCCTAGTCACTCTTGACTTAAGGACTTAAGTCCCATTCCCCTCGACGTTTCAACGACTAGTCTCCTAGTCAATCCCTTAGTAAAGGGATCAGCCAAATTGCTTTCGGACTTCACATAGTCCAAAGCGATAACTCCATTATCAAGGAGTTGTCTAACTGCAGCGTGCCTGATTCGAATGTGTCGTTTCTTAGCATTATAGACACTATTCTTAGCAGCACCAATAGCTGCTTGTGAATCACAATGTAAGGAGACCGGAATATTTTGTCCCCCCACATTGGTACATCTGCCAATAGGTTTTTCAACCAATCAGCCTCTTGACCTGCCAACTCAAGAGCTATGAACTCCGACTCCATGGTAGAGCGTGCAATACAAGTCTGTTTAGAAGACTTCCACGATATAGCACCTCCACCCATGGTGAAGACATAACCACTAGTAGAACAGATCTCATCGTTACCTGAAACCCAATTTGCATCACAATATCCTTCTAACACAAACAGAAATTTACTATAATGCAAGCAAAGGTCAACTGTTCCTTTTAGGTATTTTAGTAAACGACGAAGAGCATTCCAATGTTCACTACTAGGGTTATGTGTGTAACGACTCAGTCTACTAACTGCATAGGCAATATCTGGTCGAGTACAGTTCATAAGAAACATCACACTACCTAGGATTTTAGCATACTCTTCTTGGGATACACTCTTACCCAAGTTCTTACATAAGTGTATACTAGCATCGTAGGGTGTCCTAGCAGGCACATCATCAAAGCAGTTAAACTTTTTTAACACTTTTTCCACGTAATGAGATTGACTTAAAGAAATTCCTTTAGAGTTTCGAATGACCTTAACTCCTAGGATCACATCCGCTTCTCCTAAGTCCTTCATCTCAAATTGTGATGACAAAAATTCTTTGGTTTTAATTATTACCTCTAAATTATTACCAAGTATTAACATGTCATCAACATAAAGGCATATAAGCACACAATCAGATTCTATTACTTTTGAATAAACACATGAATCAGAATTGTTTACCATAAAGCCATTACTTACCAAAGTGTTGTTAAATTTCTCATACCACTGTTTAGGTGCTTGTTTCAGACCATATAGTGATTTATTCAGTTTACACACCTTATTCTCTTGACCCTCTACCACAAACCCTTCAGGTTGCGACATATAAATCTCTTCCCTTAGCTCACCATTCAAAAAAGCAGTTTTGACATCCATCTGATGTATAAAAAGGTTATGAATAGCAGCTAAGGCGACAAGAGTTCTAATAGTCGATATTTTGGTCACGGGTGAATAAGTATCAAAATAATCAATATCTTTCTTTTGTGTAAAACCTCTAACCACAAGTCTAGCTTTAAATCTTTCTATTGTACCGTCAGGTCTCATTTTCTTTTTGAAAATCCATTTACTCGTAATGGGTTTACTACCTTTAGGTAAATCAGTCAACTCCCACGTCTGATTAGACATAATAGAATCAAGCTCACTTTTAATAGCATCTTTCCAAAAATTAGCATCAATGGATTTCATAGCCTCATTGTATGTTTTCGGATCATCTTCTATTAAAAATGCTGAAACAAACTCATCACTAGAACAAACAGTGTAACCATGTTCAGACAGCAATGTTGAAACAAAATCAGGTCCAAAGTTTTTAGGACATCTAGGTCTCTTAGTCCTTCTAGGTTCAGCAACATGATCAATAGAAGTGCTAGTACTAGCATGTGAAGAGATATCAATAGATGCAACAGGCAAACTAGGAGATGAATCAACATTCTTCTGTAATGGAAAAACATGCTCAAAAAACACAGCATCTCTAGCTTCAGATATAGAACGATCACTCAAAGACATGAATCTATATGCAGAACTATTTTGAGCATAACCTATAAAAACACAATCATAGGTTTTAGGTCCAACTGTAGGTCTTCTAAAGTCAGGTAAACCCACTTTAGCTAAACACCCCCATACCCTTAGGAAGCTCAGGTTAGGAGGATAGCCTTTCCATATCTCGTAGGGTGTCTTGTCTAACTTCTTATGAGGTACACGGTTAAGAATATGACAAGCCGATAGAATTGCTTCCCCCCACATATCCTCGTAAAGGCCGAACTTAAAAGCATAGCATTCATCATTTCTTTCAAAGTTCTATTTTTTCGTTCAGCTACTCCATTGGATTGAGGTAAGTACGGTGGACTAGTCTCATGTATTAGACCGTTTTTCTCACAAAACTCGGCTAAATAGTTTGATTTATACTCGCCTCCTCGTCGGACCTTACCCTTTTGATTTTTCTATCAAGTTGGTTTTCGACCTCATTCTTAAAACTTATAAACGAATGTTCTGCTTCATCTTTTGTCTTAAGCAAATAAACACGGGTGTACCTTGAACAGTCGTCTATAAAAGTGACATAATAATTTTTACCACCTCTACTTGCAACATTTTTGAAGTCAGCTAGGTCGGTGTGAATTAACTCAAGAAGACTCGTTTTCCTAGTGGTAACTGGTTTACTAGGTTTCTTTGTGAATTTAGCCTCAACACAGCTAGCACATTTAGAGAATTCTTGACTCGTCAAACTTGGAATTAAACTCATAGTTCTAAGTTTTTTAATATAGTCAACATTCACATGACCTAATCTACCATGCCAAACATCAATAGACTCAGCGATATAAGCAGAAGTAGAAGCAATATTATTAGAAACTGAATCAGTGTTCAATACAAAGAGACCCCCGGAAAGATAACCCTTGCCCACAAATTCCCCATTACGCGACATTACCACCTTGTCAGCCTCAAAAACAAGTTTCAACCTGACTTTGTTTAATAAGGCACTGACACAAGGTTTCGACGTAACGAGGGTACATACAAAACATTATTTAGAGCAAGTGTTTTCCCCGAGGTGAGTTTGAGAAAGATCTTGCCTTTGCCTTTGATCGGTGCGGATGAAGAGTTACCCATGAAAACGCATTCCCCATCGCCTACCTCCTCGAACTCAAAGAAATAACCCCTTATCGCAGAGGTGTCTAGAAGCGCCAGTGTCCAAGACCCATTCAGCAACATTACCCACCACATTAGCTTCCACAACCACAGCAGCAATGATGTCATCAGTTACAGCATTGGCTTCAGCAGATTTCTTTTCGGAGCATTGGTAGGCTTTGTGACCAGCTTTTCCACAGACATAGCAAACAATCTGGCCCTTTGGTTTCTGAATTTTCGCCACTGGTTTGGTATGCTTCCCTGGACCATTTTTCTTAGCAGGACCCTGGTTCTTCCCCTGACCAACCTTGGCCTTACCCTTACCCTTGAATTTTTCAACATTGGACGGACCACTCGACTCAACCAGATTAGCCTTGACAGAAGCATTTACAGACACACTAATGGTTTTGTCTTTGAGACGATTTGCCTCCTCGGTCCTCATGTGACTCACTAATTCTTGAAGGGAAAGGTCTTTTTTCTTATGTTTCAGATGGTTCCTATAGTCAGACCAGGAAGGGGGGAATTTTTCCAGTAGCACATTTGCTAGAAAAATCTCATCTAGTTTCATCCCTTCATTAACTACGTCAGCACAGAAATTCTCATAGACATGTACTTGTTCCATTATAGGTTTGTCATCTACCATTTGGAACCCCAGCCATTTCCCAACGACATACTTCTTTTTACCCGCATCATCAGCCCCATATTTTTTCTCAAGTAATTCCCATATGGTTTTAGCAGATTTGTGAACCATAAACAAGTCAAATAGGGTATTAGTCATAAGACTAAGGAGGTGAAACCTAACTGTTTTATTATCCTTATCATATTTTTTAATAGCCTCTTCATTTGACTTGACTACAGAAATTGCAGGAGGTGTGGTCTCAACAGATGATGCAGCAATTTCGGTTACAGGGGTAGGCGGGTCAGAAAATAAAACATAATCAATTTCATATTGCTCAAAAAACATCAGTAACTTTTGAGACCAACGTTTATAGTTCTGACCATCTAAGGGTTCGACTTTTGACAAATCAGGAGCATTCTTAGACATGATCGACATTGTTACAGCAACAAAATATAGTTTTCAAATTGTTGTAATAAAATTGCAGTAACAATGTAAAGGAGAAGAAATAACCGAATTTGTAGTGACGTGGTAAGAGAGCCACTGCCTTGAAAACTATATTTCCGGTACGACCGTGGTGGCGATCAGCAAATGACCGGTAGTTCCCCAATGATTTACACTACTGCACTTAGGCACGCCCACTCGAGACTAAGAGCATTGGAACGACAGAGATTATCTTTACCCAGAAATTATAGAGAAAGAAGAGAAGAAGAGAATTGTTGTGTATATTCTGAAGTGAGAATGCAGGTCTATTTATAGGAGAAATGCTGCAGGTGAGGAGCCAAAACGACAGCACCATTAATTCAGTCAAACGCAATTAAGAGGCCATTAACACAGAAGATTCAGCTCTTAATTGCAGACGATTCAGTTTGACCATGCACCTGGACAGACTCCTATGAACCTGGACACTTCACTTATTCAAAAAAACACACGAGACTCTGGCCCAAAAAGATAGGCACAGCCCGCCGCAGGCGATTGCCAATTGCCAATTGCCAAATCACGAATCCGGGCCGGGCCGGGCACGGGCGCGCGTGTGCGAGCTGAATTAAGCACCTCGCAAAGCTTCCACAAAAGCCTCCCATGACCCACTAGTGATATGGTAAGAAGTGTGGTCATATATAAACACATGACAACCACTTCATTCTACCAATGTGGGACAAATTGGAAAAACTACAAAGGCATAACAAGCCCCTATTTCTAACAATCGGGCACGCGCGCGCGCGCGTGTGCGAGCTGAATTAAGCACCTCGCAAAGCTTCCACAAAAGCCTCCCATGACCCACTAGTGATATGGTAAGAAGTGTGGTCATATATAAACACATGACAACCACTTCATTCTACCAATGTGGGACAAATTGGAAAAACTACAAAGGCATAACAAGCCCCTATTTCCAACAAAGGGAACAACTAAACCTCGAGTAGGGGTTTTAAACCTCCCTGGCCGATGACTTTTTTCATCTAAAGTCCATTTTTCATAACCAACGAACTGTTCTTCTTCGGAATCCCATTCTCTGTATGAAGAAGTGCATTCTCCGTCTGATGAAGAGAATTCTTCGTCTGATGAAGAGCATTCTCCGTCTGAAGAAGCAGACCAATGACCATCTGAAGATGGTTGCTCATCTAGTTTATCAAGAGGATATTTTACTATGCTTGGTTGTTCAACCTGCATAAACATTAAACAACATATGTCCTAAACGAAAGCATAAAAGTTTCACCAATTCTCATCGAAGACGGACTTTTTTCGTCAGAAGCTGAAGACGGGCCAAATGTCACCATTTTAACGACAAATGTGACCATTTTAATGACAAATTATTATAACTTAGGAAATTGTTCTCGTAACTTTTTAGTTAAAATGGTTACTTTTTTGTCTTAAATGGGTTACTCATACATTTTAGCTCGTTTTCAGCTTGTGACGAAATGTACCCATCACAAGCACGACGCTTTGTAAAAGTTTAGAGAGCGCTGCGTAAATAACATTGTGGAAATACATAAATCTTGGGCGAAAGCGCCTTGTTGCTCTAAACAAACAAACATTACACACCTATATGAGCTCTCTCATTTATATCACCCTAATCCATGTTTTCTCAAAAAACAAAAGCGAAAAATAGGGTCTGAGTTGAGTTTAAGAATAATGTATAAAATCTGATACGAGTCTAAATAAAGTCTGAAAAATAAAACATTAATAAAAGTCCGTGGAAAGCTAATGTATCAGACTTTGATGAGTCTGACCAATAATCATGCCCTAAGACTTGGACGGGTGTAATACAAAAATTAGAAAAAGTGCAGAAGAAAAAAAAATCCTGAGAAATTAAATTGGAGGTGCAGAAGAAAGAGGGAAAAGGGTGGGCCCTCAGAGAGATGAAGTTGTGGTGGTTCAGTAGAGGATCATCGTACTTTGTTGTCGGAAGTTTGGGGGAGTACACCTCCTATCTGTCGGCGTCCTATGTTTCTTGACAATATTGCTCCAACTCTCATCATCATCCCTTATACAATTTGGTTTGGGTTGATCCATCAACATGTTTATAATATTGGGTTCCAAACCAATTTTAAAATCTAAAAATCGAACCAATTCAAAACCCGATAATTCGGATTATTTATTGTCGGGGTATCCGTACCAGATTTTTGGGGAAAATAAGGCCTCGTTTGGTTGATACGAGAATTACATTGACGTGTTAATTTGCAATGCACGAGAGTTTAATTCCTACATGAAAATTCACGTGAATTACAATAATCCGTTTGGTTGTCATGTTGGAGTTTTACTTTCCTAGGAATTTCCAATGACCATGAGGGGTAGGTAGTTAAATTCCCTCATTATGTAGGAGTTGGAAATTCCTAGGAGTTTTGGTTGTTTGGTTGATCAAGGAACTTAATTTTCCTAGGAAAATACAATTCATGGGAATTAAGTTCCCTCATCCAATTCGGGTGAATTTCGGAAAAGTGTTTGGTTGCTCATGTAGGAATTAAATTCCACATGAACTTCCAATGACCAAAGGGGGAGTAGGTAAGCAACTTCCCACATCATGTAGGCATTGGAAGTTCCTGGGAATACTAATTCCTACATTTTCCAAAATTTATGGCAACCAAACAACCCATGTTTTTCAAAATCATGGGATTTTCCAATGCCTATGTTTTCTAAGTGACAATCAAACGATCCTTAAACTCCCCCATTTTAGGTAACCAAACATGCTTTAAAAATCCCAATTCATGGGATTCTAGAATTCCCATGAATTGGGTGAGCAACCAAACGAGGGCCTAAAAGGGAAGAGAATCAGAGAAGATGAAGGTTGGAATTAGGGTTACTACTTACTTGTTGATCGAGGTGTAAACATAAATTATTTTATAAGACGGTTTTATCAATAAGAACACTAATAGACCGTCAATCGTTGGAGTCTATTTTCTTTCAAAAAATCTCATTGAAGACGGGCGATATCCGTCACAAGCTTGTGACGGATACCGTTTCTTCTCACAAAATGCTCATTGAGAGGTGAGTGGGAAGCACATGGGAGATGCCCCACGTTGTCCCCCTCCCCTTTTGTGAGAGGTCACAGGTTTGTGACAGAATTAGCCCGTCACAAGCAAGACTAGCTTATTTTCTTATTGTCGGCGTTTATGACCCTATGTTTAAGAACGAGCTTTCAATGGACGAGAAGTACAAAAATTTGATACACCGAATTCACCCATAAATGTTCAACCTTTTCTTACATTTGGGTGTTTGGTTCGCATACAATCAGTATCAGTATCCCATTGTCCATGAACCAAAATGCCGCTTTATGATCCTGTTAAAGGCACAAAGATAGACGGCAATCCGCAATCAAACAAGCGTTTGCAAACTATCCGCCTAAAACAGAAAACACAAGATGAGTACCATTAAATTGATTCATGAATCATGACACACGAGTTGACACCAGCGAAAACATCAATAGATATGTAACACACGAGTTGTCACAAAGTTTAACACCCAACTCTTTAGACGAAACCCATTTGAATCGAACTAAAAGAAACACGATTACAATCTTAGCTTACAGAGTTACAGAGCATATGAAACTCCCACAATCACTTCACAATACTTACAACCAGTAAATCATTTTAGCATTCCTTGTCAATGGCAGCCTTAGCCGTCTCCAAATCCTCGTCAAGAACAATATCCCAAGGACCTTCCCACTTAAGAAAAAACTCAGTATCCTCATCGTATTTAACTCTATGAACATCCCCACCTGGTGTAAACAGGTAATCTCCATCCCCTAAATCGTACTTCTCCCCCTTACTCAGATTCCACACCGTCTTCTTCCCCTTCATCACAAACAAATCATGCCCGAAAGTATGGTGATGCGCCGGTTCAATGCTTCCGGCCTTAAACTTAACAATCGCTGATGTCGGACTTTCCCTTACTATTTTCATCATTCCCCCTGGCATTATCTCCACTGGCACAAACTCCCTGTTCTTCGCCAGGCAACACAGTGCACAGCCGCTGTTCACGTCCGTTGCAGCAGTCGTTGTGGTGCCGATCTTTTTCATTTCTTCTAGCGAGTCGTCGAGGAACTTGGCAGTTTCCGGTGGCCATTCCTTATTACCTGTGCAAGATGATATTTAACTTGTATTGTCATGAATGCGACGCTAATTATGTATACTCGCTCATTTAAGGTAAAAATGTTTTGATAAAATGTAAACCGAGAAATATATGGAACGTCGTATCTAAATGATACTAATTGATTACTCCATCTAATCTAATAAATTCCCTAATATTACTGCGTTCTCAGAATAAAATTTATAAGGGGGAAAAAATAAGCTCTGCTAAATGCAAGGATTAAGTCGCCTACGAGACCATCTCCATTAATTAATGCAAGACTTTTACAGTACATAACACAATCTTTGTTTTTTCACAAAATCTCATTGAATACGGCACGTATCCGTCACTTTGGAGTGACGGACACCATTTCCTTTCACAAATGACCCAAATAGAGGAGAGAGGGAAGCACATGGGGGTGCCCCCAGCTTGTCCCCCCTATCCGTTTTTTGAGGGACATTACCCGTCACTTGCTCCGACCCGTCTTCAGCAAGACCAACTGTTGTTTTTTTGATAAATCCAAAGCGGGATGCATTTCATTCAAATCGGAAAGAACAATATAGGAGATTGGCATAGGAAGCGTTCCTATCCAACTTCGTCTACCAAACCTACAACTGTCAAAGTGAGCGAGCTCATGCGCCACTCTATTCGACTTTCTGCTAACAAAAGACCATAAGACGCTATGGAAACTAGAACGTAACTCATAAATTTGCTCCAACAGTAAATAGAATTCACTCCTTCCTTGCTTTTAGTTCTTCAATGCTTCAACGAGTTTCAAACAATCACTTTCGACCACGATTTCCATGCACCCATTTGTCCTCACCATTTCAGCCCCTCTATCACCGTTTCCAAGCCCCATCCTTGGTTCGTTCTCCCCTCTTCTAATCACCGACATCCCCCACTTCACCTTTCCCTCTTTGTCTCGGCTCCCAGCCCCACCCCCATCCCTCCTTCACCTCCCCGTCGACATTTATCTCCAACACATCTCCTACCGGTGTAGTCCACCCTTGAACCTCCCTCTGAACAACCCCACTCCCTTCGGTACTTTCCACCACATCCTCCATCACCTTCAACACCTCCCGCACCCTCTTAACTACACCCTCCACACGCACCTGCTTAACTGCTTTCCTTCAAACACCAACAAATTTCTTGCCTCCCATATTGCCCAGCGACCAACCATGAACATCACTCTCTGGCTATGATGCTCGGACTTGGATATGAGGATCCGACACGGGTACGGATCCGAGTGTCGGATCTTTGAAATCGCAAAAACAAGGACTCGGATATGAGGATCCAAAATTAATTTTGGACTCGGCTAATTTTATTTTTTATGAAAAAATTGATTATTAGTTAAAAAAAATCAAAGAAAAGAAAGGAAAAATAGTTTCTTCATGTTTAATATGAATGAAGACTTTATTATAGCATTAAATTCATGGCAAGATCACTCCTGATATAGAGTTGTTGTACAAAATAGAGGGTAAGAACAAAACACACTCACACCAAAAAGGATCCGATTTCTCATAGAAGGATCCGACAAGGGATCCATGTCCAGGTCCGTGTCCGGGTCGTGTCCACCGGATCCTTCGGGGTAAGTGAAGGGTCCGAGCATCACAGCTCTCTGGCCATCCTCAATCTCCCTCCACACTGCTTCCACTCACTCCCTCGCCCGCTCAAACCCGTCATGATATACACGCTTTATCGGCTGAAAGACTAATTAGTACTCCCTTTCCCATTAAATTTATTGTCATTTCATAGTAGCTATATAACTATACAAGCCTCATCCACCAGTGATCCCCCATTTAAGAAATTTGTCGAACAAGAAATCTATTGTCATCATCTATTCATCTTCTTCCTTCAACATCTCTATTTTCTTTATTATTATACTCCCTCTGTCCTGAATCCCAGTCATTTGTTGTCTTTTTCCATTTTAGGGTATCTCAGTCAATTGTTGTCATTTCTATTTTAGAAATGCGTTGTCATTCACAGTCAATTTGGTCCACCTGTCATTCAGTAATTGACCCTCTTCTCTTTCCTTGAACTTTGTGCCAAAACCAAAGGACAACAAATGACCGGGATGGGGGTATTTGCTATAATCCCAAGTGGCAATCTCCATCCAATCCACCACACATCATAGATTTGCAACTTATCAATTCCGAGAATCGAACAATAGCATCACTTCTACTCTAAGAATTGAAGTAATAAAATACTACTAGAAGCTAAGAATTAAGTGGAACTATATATAAATCACACTAACCACAAATAACAGCACAATTTCCTACTCCCCCGTCCCGATCATTTGTTTACCGTTTTCATTTTAGGGTGTCTCATTCATTTGTTTACCTTCTCAAGCAAGACCTACTGAAAATCTGAAATGCGAGACAGAGCGATTATTAGTTATTACCGTTAGCCGGGCAGGGGGATTTGAACGGGGTATGGATGAAGGTATTGACGATCTCAATAGCGGTTTCAACGGGCGTTGCCTCTCCAGCAACGGCAAGAACGTTGGCGTTATTGATTGATCGAGTATTGACGGCGTCGGCAGGGGAGAGACACAAGGCGGCGTAAACACCGGGAAACTTATTAGCAAAGATAGCGACACCGATACCGGTACCACAAGAGACTAATCCGCGCGTGTTGGAATCTCCGGCTGCCACGCGCTGACCGACTTGTTCGCCGATTGTGTAATAAGGACCTTCGCCGAGATCTTCGACGTCGTAGTTGAGGTTGCGGAGGTGGGTTACTAGTGCGTCTTTTAGTGGGCAGCCGAAGGTGTCGGCTCCGGCGATGAATTTTAGAGGCTCGGTGGCCATGGATGGAGTTGAGACAGAGAGTGTGGTTGTTGACTAATTGTGAGATGTGAGTAGTATTAGTGAATCTAGATGGTTCATAGGTTGTTAATCAAAAGTAGACTTGACAAGGGGTTTATTCGGGTCATTTCGGGTTTTTGATAATTTGAGTTGGTTGATTGAGTCGAGTTATTTTGGTTTGGGCGTTGTCAAGGATATTGTTTTTTGGTTTATGTCCCTTGTGGAGTTGTGGATTGTATATTTGTATGTAGTAGAAGTGGTAATCGGGTTATTCTGGTCGGTTATAGGTCGGGTCAATGCGGGTCGGATCATATCGAGTTCGAGTTGTGTTGGTTAGTAACAGGTCAAGTCGGTTACAGTTCATGTCGGGTCATCGTCGGGTTGGGTCATCAGTGGGTGGTAAGTCGGGTCGGGTCATTAGCAGTTCAGTATCGGGTCAGGTTATCAACGTATATTTTAACTTATGTAATTTATTTTTGATGGTTAGTTTTATGTTTAAACAATACTCCCTCCATTCAACTCCACTTTGCAACTATGCTTTTTACACGGGTATTAAGAAACGGATTAAAAAAACTATTAAAAGTACATAGGGAAAGGGAATGGTGGGGTTAAAGATATTAAAAAAATATAAAGGTGAGTTTTATGGTGGATTTGTGTGGGGTATGAATGTCATTTTTTGTAAATATAGATTTTCAATAAGGATAGAAAGGTCTTTTACATGTCCAAATAAGGAAACCTGTAAAGTGGAGTTGAATGGACGGAAATAGAATACTTGTAAAATGGAGTTGAATGGAGGGAGTATATAGGTATTTCAATTGTAGTTTTAAGTGAAACACAATTAAGATAAATGTCAACTCGGTCTTATTTACACCATTATTAAGCTAATTCACTATCGGGCCATCCATCGGGTTAAGTCAATATCGGGTTACGGGTTGGGTCGGGTCGATTTAGTTCAGGTTCTGGTTGGAAAAATAAGGCTGCTATCGGTTATCGCGTTCGGTTCGGTTTCGGTTCACCCAATTTTCAGTTTCTATCGGGTCGGCTTTCAGGCGGGGCGGGTCAGGTTCCTCGGGTCAGGTCAGTTTTTGCACCTCTAGTATGCGGTAAGAAAGGATCGAGTCGAATTCGATATGGTGGGGTCTACTTGGATTGCTGGTCAATTTACGTCATCTTTTCAGATCGAGGACAGGTCTGGGTGGGCTAGATCACCTAGGCATTATTTTCAAATAATATCAATTTAGAGACAGGATGAGGGCGGGCTGAGTTGGAGTTGTTCGACTCGGGCTCGAACCTAGTTTCTAATGTGCCGGGCTGGACAAAAATCGACCCGATGGGTAGGTCAAGTCTGGTCGGAGTTGTCCGCCCGAATGTTTAACCACCCCTAGGTCGGGTCGGTTTATTTTGTGAAGTCTATAGTAGAAGGTTTGATTGACTTATGTCGAGTCAATTTTATTTTTAGACTAATCAATAACCATTCTCCAATACAATTCAAGTTGATTTCTCCTCTTAGTTTAGATTTACAAGCTCTATTGCACGTGAATCCTTGGCGCAATCTATATGTAAATGTGTGGAATACTCCGTAAATTCTTTGAGAGTTTAAACATGCAGTGGGTTGCAATTACTTGAAGAGGTTGTACCATAAACAAAGGAAAGTGACGTAAAGTAGAAAACTCCCACATTGCCAAGGTACAGTAGTACTATGCTATGTCAAGCTTTATAAAAGTAGATTTTGGAGAATATTATTTGTTAATAATAAGAGTAAATTACAAATAACTCCCTTATATAATCATCTTTTTTTAAATAACTCTCTTTTATAATTTTTTATCCAAATAACTCCCTTATAAAACTTGTTTTTCAACAAATCAATGCCTCTTCACCGGAACTAAATCTATTTTTTATAATTTGATTAATTTACCCTTCTTATAACATAATCCCTACACCGTTACTACGTTTTCATAACCTATGAACAATTCCAAATCTCTCGGAAATATAATAACACTCAAATCATGCACTCTGAACGAAGAAGAATCAAGTATAAATTCGTCGTTTTGTCTTATTTTATAGAACAAAATAGTGAGTAAACGGGCACAATTGTTATTTAACATCTCATATAAGTGAAAAATGAAGGATAAAATGAATTTTTAGCCGGAAAATTCAAAAATAAGTCTCATTCCGGTGAAGAGGCATTGATTTGTATAAAAACATGTTTTAAAAGGGAGTTATTTGAACAAAAAATTATAAAAGGGAGTTATTTCAAAATAGTCGATTATATAAGGGAGTTGTTTATAATTTACTCTAATAATTATGGGTTTTTTGTTAAACACCACCTTTAATATAGGACACTTTGTGAAACACCACCTTCAAAAAAATTTCTGGTTTTTTACCACCTTTAAAAAAAGAAAATTGTTAAACAGTACCAAATGGCCGGAGTTTGACTAAAATTAAAATAATTCCGGCATTGACTTCATATTCGACTACCTCCTCACTCCTTCACTTTCCTTCCTCACCATTATCACCCTCCAGCCCTCCTTCCTCGAGACTCCTTCACCCTCCTTCCTTTGTTTTCACCTTTTTCTCTTTTCTTATGAGTTTGTGTTGGTATCTAATGTTTCCTTTTTCCCTAATTATCTTCATCAATTTCTTAAGCCAATACAATAAAATTTAGATTATTCATCTTATCTTTTAATTCACTAGTCCACTTCTAGGTTTAATCTATCAAAAGCTAATGAAGCAAGAGTGAACCGGGTTGTACCTCTTCAATATCTGTTATACCTGCAAGGCCTACATGTCCTCATCATAAGGTGGAGGATGAGGAATGTTGGGCAACAATAATCTCTGCTTTTTACTACTTCGAGGGTACTGTATTCGCAACTGCCATTATACACTACTTTTTATTGCGTCAAATAGATAGGAGAAAGGAGCGGAGATAGTGTAGATGAAATGGAGGGAAAAGAAAGGCAAAGAAATGGAGGAAAATTTGGGGAGAAATGAAAAGAATAAAACAAGTCAGTGCCGGAGTTTTTTATTCTTACCCAGATTCCGGCCATTTGGTACTGTTAAACAATTATTATTTTTTAAAGGTGGCAAAAAACCAAAAAAATTATTAAAGGTGGTGTTTCACAAAACACAATTTTATTAGGTGGTGTTTGACAAAAAACCCAATAATTATTTGATATCTAAAAGTTGAGATTATTAATGAATAATGTGTACATTTTGTTTGAACGATTATATTTGTCACTAATTTGTGGCGTTACGTGACTAATTGAACCAAAATTAGAAGTATTAATTTGTTGGATAATGATTATGTCAATAATAATGGTTGCATAAGGTTCAATTATTTATGTGACACTATATGAGATTATGATGACTGATTTTATGTTTGTAAGAAGTCAAATTCTCTTTGTAAAATATTGTGGATTTGCAAAGAGTAAATATAAGTGAAACAATCATCGAGATTCGTTGTTTTCTAATATAAGAATGATGATGTATATAGAGCTTTTAGTAAATAATACTTCCTCCCATCCAGACCAAAGGTTACAGTTGCTTTATCACACTTGCCGAGACACGTTTTGTAACGTGCATATCTTTAGTTACACATTATTAAAAATTATAAAAATTTGATATTGTTATAGCATTTATGACGATAAATCAAACAAGATCTCACATGACTATATTTTGTCTTATAGATTAAGAATAATATCAAAGATTCCATACGACCATAAATAGTGTCAAAAAGCAACTGTAACCTTTGGTCTGGATGGGAGGAAGTATGATTTTGGGTGCAAAATCACAAATACTACGTGTATGCTTTATTCTATGTCAATTTATTAGAAAGATAAAATAATATAGAAGATTATTTGTTCTTTTAAACGACATGAGAGTTGAGCTCTATATTTAATTAGAACAATGATGCTAATGAGTTATAAGAGAACATGTTTTAACTATTGTGAGAAGTCTAATATGTATAATTATAGTTGCTTCAATGTAGCTTAATTATGCAGTTGAGTACATTTTGTTTGTGTATTCATTACCAAAGTTATCATTCACATTTGGTGAAGTGCCTAAGGTTCAATATTAATAATTGCACTATGTTTGATATCTAGAAATATATTGGATCGACCAAAAGGTAATGACGATCGACAAGGTGAGATCTATGGTGAGTACTATACATTTTCACCTTTAATGGTGATCTTGTTTTAAGTCTATTGAGAAACGTATTAGAACTTTGTCTATTGTGTAAGCATATTATATTGCTCTTAATCTTGAAGGGTAAGATGCAGGGTGATTGTGAAGCTATTATTAGCTACTACTTAATTGTGGGGGCATGGAGTTTTGCCTAATGTTTATCTTTAGCATAATGCTAATATCAACTTAATAATGCTAAAATAATGTGTATAACGACTTACAGATTTACACATTTTATACAGATTTGATTTGAGAAAGTTGATTGAGAATAATATGCTCACAAATTAGTATCTTTGTGAAATTTGAGTGAAGCATATTTAAGCTAATGGACTAAGAAAGAAAGAAGTCCTAGAATTAGCAAGGGGAATGGGCAAAAGCCTATTAGTTGAGGAATTTGTGGTGGATACCGGAACTTGTTATGCAAGGGTGGTCTAACGAAGTCATAGATAACTCATACTTGTGTACACATCCCATTTCTATGACAGGTACACTATTTTGGAAGGTTGAGCATATAGCTCTTAATGGTCTTATAGCCCAAAATTGGTCGGTCCTTGTGAGACGGACTTGATGAGATCACCGTAATGATGAAGGTTGGGATATTTCTCTTAATGAATCTATATCCCTTTATTTAGATGGTCTTATTGAGAAGGACTTGATGGATTCACCTCTATGTTGAAAGGTTGAGCCTTAGAGCTTTTAATGAATCTATATCCCTTTATTTGGGTGGTCTTAATTATTGAGAAGGACTTGATGGATTCACCGCTGTGTTGAGAGGTTGAGCCTTAGAGCTCTTAATGATTCTATAACTCATGCGTGAGTGGTTTATATGGAGATAGACTTGTTGGAATCACCTACGTGAGTGTGAAGGATTAACCTCTTTCTATGAGAGACTAAGATATCTCTCTAGAGCACTCGTGAGAATCCCAAGATTCATTTGGCCAATTTGTTGAATTGTATCACGGAACTCGTTTGGAACTTAAGGTGAGGTATGTGTTTGGAATTTACTCCGGAGTCTAGGAGTTCAAGATTTCGTTCACTCTCTAGATGATGAAAGAATTATTCCATTTCACTAATGTGTTAGTTCAAGTCGAAAGACACTAATACTTAAGTATCGATACTTTTTAATGTGCTCAGAATTTTTGTCTATCATTTGCATTAGTGGGGGATTGTTGGAAGTAATGTTAAGGCTAACAATGTCGTCTAAATACATTGTATTAGAGAGATGTCTTCCATTACCTCGTAAAAGCATCTCACAACTACTTGCATAATTATAGCCACTAACTCCATGTTTATTGCCATGTTTATGGTGGAGTTATGTCACTATCTTTGTGATTATGATGTTAATTAATCACTATAAATATGAGAAGCGTAGTCATTTGAGATACACATCTTCCATATATCTCTACTACTTCTCTATGATAATTTTGAGCATACCATATGAGTTCCAACTCCTAATAGTTGAGTACACAACTTTTAGGAGTGTTGTGTGACCTTGGGGGACGACGCCTATATCGATTTGTACCGTAGTCGGGGCGATTTCATTTCTCATTTAGTGGCCTCCATACCACGACACAACAAATATTCTCTAATTATATCTTCGCCCCTATAGTGATACTATATTTCCAACACGCTCATGTTTACACCAACTCATCGGCCAAGAGTAATCACGACCTTACTTGAACATGATCTTTCCTATAGGTTGTACCTTTGTATTCTTGAGATCTACAGAGGCAGAAAAAGGAAACCTATGCGACCAGAGCGTGATCGACAGCTTCCAGCAATCTATGGATTGTTCGGTTTATGGGTGATGATCCATTGAGTAAAAGTAACATACCTTGGATGGATTACTTCAAATTTTACTTGTTTTTAAGCCTATGTATATTTTTTTGGAGCTTATTACCTCAAATTTTATTTGTTTTTGAGCATATATGTATTTTTTTTTTTGAGTTTATTAAAGTTAAAAAATTAAGTTTTAATTTTTTCTGTCAAAACTTAAATTTAACTAAGTTTATTAGTAATATTTTTTAGTTTTATTGCACTTTATTGAGTTTAATGCTTAAATGAACGAACTCGAAAACTTTATAGTAAAACTCATAATTTTTAAAATAAAACTCAAAAACTTTATTACAATACTCATAAACTATACAATTAATGGTAGTACATAGATGTATAATCCACTTACTATGATCCATTATGAGATGTAATTTGGAGGAAGAAACTATTGACCACTTGCTCAGGTCGTGTCACATGTCTCGGCATGTCTGGGATGAGATAGGTGATCGTATTCCTGATCCCTCATTTTACCTATCCTCGTTTTCAGATGTATTACTAATAGCGCTAGTAATAATTTTCGAGAAGGTTTTGTTGATTGGCCAATGTTTTATACCTGTTGTGGCTATGACGTTGTCGTAATTATGTGGTTTTTTGGTCGTGATGGTGAAATTCCATTAGACCATCGTGCTTTTTTATTCGATCAGTGTGACTCGACTAAGAGACCTTTTGATAGGTTCTCGATTTTTTCCTCTATACCAACAACTGCTTCGAGAGAAGTTTTTATAAGGTAGGCCTCTCCTCTACATGATTGGATCCTCCTCAATTCTGATAAGGCATCAAAAGGTAATCCTGGAGCAATAGGAGGCGGAGGAATATTTAGAGATGAGTCGGGTTATGTTTTTGTCAACATTCTATTTCTCGGGTGGAGTTTGCTCCTCCATGAAAGACGAGCTATTGACTTTACTACCCGGTTTGTAGTGTGCAAAAGAATTCCGTATACGTAAGCTCGTCATTCATATGGACAATCAATCTTGCGTTTGGCTGGTTAAAGAAGATCAGTTGGTAAGTAATAGTCTTAAATTTTTGGTTTAAAAGTGAAGGAGCTAATCAAGGATGACTTATGGTCTATCAAACTAGAACATTCATATCTGGAAGCAAATCGAGCTAGTGATAAGGGTAAACTCAAGTATTGTTCCCGTCCTTCTGGATTATCCACCCCTCGTCTTCATCCTTTTTTTCGTGAGGACATATTTGGAATAGTTATCCCTCATATTATTGCTATTAAACATTATAGATTATATGTCTCATTATGTGTTAGAGCATTTTTTATTGAACACATAAATATTAAACTTTAAAATAAATGAGTAAACATCATCGCAGAAAATGAGACGGAGAATCCGCACTCATATAGCTCACAAATAGGATTATTCATCCAGTTGCACCATAAGGATTGTACAAGTATAAGAATTCGAGTTTATATGTATTCTTTCCGAGCTAATTCAAAGTTCATGTTTTCAATGTGTAAATGGATGAGCTCAATACTTTCTAATAAAACTCATATTCTTTTTTACGCCGTAGAATATATACAACCGGTTGTATAGCCATGAATTCCATATAGCTTGATCAACCTCAGTTAGCAGTTGGAACTTGGAACCCGAGAGTCCTTCACAAGCTCAGAGCATCCTAGAATGGCGGGAATTTCTTGCTACATAACAGTTTCTTCAACATCAAACTATAAGGTTAACAATTCCACTCATTTCATTTCCCCTAATTTTCCAAAACCTAACAAAACCCACTTTACATCACTCAATTTAATTCAATTTTGATCCGTAATCTCCATTTTTGCAGAGGAATTATACAATTCGATCATGTTCGAACCCGCCAACTAATAATTCAAAGAATCAAACGCCGTCGCTTCTCAAATTCGCAGTCTCTGGTGTCACAGAAGTCCTCAGAATTTTATCTTCTGGCAATAATAATGGGTACTTCCTTTTTTTTTTGTTCATGCTTTAATCTTGGTTTAGTAGTTGAAGCATTTGATTGCTCTTAGTTTTTCCGTTCTGAATATCTCAAAGACTCTCGCCTATTGCAGTACAAATAGATTGTTTTTTAGTTATCTAAGACTTGCCCTTTACTTAAATTAATGGTCAGCATTACTGTTGATTATATGTAGAATGGATAAGGTGATGACTAAAGAGAAAGAGGAATTGTCGGTTTCCGGGGTGGATGATGTTTTGGGCATTCTCAAATCAGATTATGACAATGCTTATTTTGTTACAGGTGATCATCTTCTTTTTTACGATATGATCCGGCCATTTTCTTTCATTTAACCCCAGTTGCCATGTTTGCTGTCAGTTTTGTGATACTCCTGTTAAACAGTATACACTTGAATGCGTGCTTGCACAACAGACACTCAAAACTCAAAAGATCCCAAATGTGAACTGATCACTTCGTGTTGGTCGATTCAGGAACATTTTCCTCGTCAATTTATGCTGGTGATTGTCTCTTTGAGGATCCAACCATAAAATTTCGCGGTAATATTATATTATAACTCGTCGCTCTTTGCTTTGCATTGAATCTGTTTTATTACCATCTTTGTCCATGGAAGTGGGCATTCAACTGTTCATATTGAACTCTCCAGCTTTCTATTGTCGACTCTTATGAGTTATGATGTGTACTAGCAAATATTTAGGACCCTATTGACACCGTCTTAGCTAATCAGGTACAGAGTTGTACTCACGGAACATACAATTGCTTGTACCTTTCTTTGAGCAACCCTCTATTGTATTGAAAAGTATAGAAAAGGTACACATTTCCTGCTAAGAGCTTGAATTAATACCCATGTAATTCCCATCATTGCAAATCTCTTACTGGACTTCGCGTTTCTTAACATGGCATTCTATAGAACATGCTTATTTCCTGTTTAGAATTTGTCACTTCTTGTAATTTTATTTTTGTTGATAGTGTAACACCGTCTTTCCCAGCGCAGTGGTATCAGTACTCGTAATGCTGTTTTCTGTAAATGGCGCTAGACTCTAAAGCTGTTAAATTTGTCGGGCTTGGGCTATTTTTCTTGACGTCATGGGCTACAAGTATAATTCATAATAGTGCGTCTAATCTAGGATTAGAAAATGAAACTGACGCGGAAATATAGTCTGCAAAAACACAGAAAGTGTTAAGTTCATTTTGTTCGACTCAGATCAGTATACTCATGCACTCACAACCTTGTTCATTTCCACCTATCAGAATTATCAACTATTCCTATTATTAGTGTAATAGGTTGAGTCAGATTAATCGGCCGATTTGATCAATGCCTATTCTTGTTCACCAGTAATGGCATATATGTTTGGACATATTGTGTGTTAGTGTGTATATCAACCACAAAGATTAGGTACTTCACAGGTTCACTATGAGCTGATTTAGAAAATGGAAAAAAAAAAAAGTGAATGGAAAAAAAAAGAGTGAAAACTCTTTGTGGTCATTCGCATTAGCAGATTACATAGGACCATCACGTTGTTAGAATATACTCCCTCCGTCCCAATCATTTATTTACCTTTTTTATTCTTTGTGACTTGTGAGAGGTATTTTAATCAAAGGTAAACAAATGAATGAGACGGAGGAAGTAATGAATATCTTTCGCATGAGCCTGAATTTTTCCCTTCAAGTAGTTTGACCTTTCATCAAACACTACCTACTATGTGTTTAATTCAGATCTTCTGGCGGCACATTTATGCAGGGTGTTGATTCTGACAGAGATTTTGTCTTAGCTACTTGGAGCCTGAGGTACTTGTTTCTGCTAAAGAGCTTTGTGTCTGTCTTTGTTCCAGTTTCCCAGTCTTAGTTTCCTGTAATAATACTCTTTGCACATGAGAGGGATACCGGGATGTGGTAAAATGAAGCAAACAGGTACATTCAAGATAGAAAGTTTCCCTGATTTCTTAAGCAAATTACATCTTTAAACGCAATCATTCCTTTGGCTGCCTAAATTTTCTCTTGATTAACACATCACAAATTAAGAAATACTTTAAATAGACAAACCACCACTATTTTATTGCTTTTTCAATTGTGGTATCTTTTCGAAAATCGAACTATGCTTGACGATCTTCTTTGTATTTTGTTCCGGAAGGACCTACTTAAAACTTCCATGGAGGCCTCTCATTGCAGTCGAAGGAAGTACTATCTATGATCTAAATGACGAATACAAAGTGAGTCTACTTATGTGTACATATACTTGACTTTAGATTTAATAGGTAGAGTGAAGCTGTTGGCCAAATATTCACTTCTGGTTCTAGAAGACCATCAGAATAAATAAGAAATTACTACAGATGGCTGCTTTAAGCTTCTCTCTAGAAATTGTATATCTGAAGTTTACTCAGGTTACTGTTTGTCAAAGGGTTAGATCTGCAAGATCGTCTTAGACCTTCATCTACATGAAAATTTTGAATTAACATATCCGTAATCTCTCTCTCTCTCTTTCATTCACCCTCTCCCTCCAAATAATATGATTAAGCCTTGTTCTCGTTGTCGATCACCTTGAATCCTTAATCTGATGATGAAGCATATGGCATAGAAGAAACCCCGCTCTCTGGATTCAGGTTAGCGAAAATTTAAGATTATAATTTTTTTGGGTTCTTAATGATATTGATATGCTGGTGCCTGGTAATGATGATACAACAATGATGATGGCACCATCAATTTGGTGATCATGATCAAGCCTGCAAGTAGGGCTGTTTGGATTTGGATTGGATCTTGTTGAATCAAGATTTGGACCGCTAATGTTGACCTTGTATCTAAATTCCATGAAGATCGATATTGGGCAAATATTGAAAATATTTGCTGAATGCGCCAGATCTTCACTTCTTTTTGACATGTTATATTTGAGTTACTTTTCATGTTTTTAGCTATCTCCTAACTCTTTTGACCTCTTCTTCACAAATGCATGCCCCATTTTTAATGATGAATATGTCGGTAAACTAATGACACTTATACACTATCATCGGTTGAGGCGGCCGAATTTAGGGGGTTATATCGAGGAAAATAACACTTTAACACCATGCTACTGAGGAGTGTTTTTGCTAGCATGAACTAGTATGATTTACGCTATTTCTGAGCTTATTGAAGCGGAGTATAATCACATGAGGCACTTCTTCAACTTTCTTACTTGTTTGTGACTTTGGGGATATTCAATGACCACTTGATTTTGTTCTCAGGATTTAATCATCCAAGAAGCTGAGGCCTGAGAGTCTGAGACAATTGCTCTCGCTATTTTGAAGCAGGTTACAGGATATGCAGAATGGTAGCATTTCTTCTTCTTGTTTGTCTTCTTTTAGATTTTCACTCTAATTTTTGTTTGGTGTTTTGTTTATGTGACTCCAAAAAATGTGCGGACATTGCAAATTTATCTCCAATGTACGTCCTTGAGAAATGGAAGGCGTGGTCAACCGCCTTGCCCTATATATCTAGTATGCTTAGTTATTGCCTATTGGAATTATATCCGCTCTAGCTTTCAGAGAATCTTTGTCGGAAACTGCTTTCGTATGTTCCGTCTTTTATAGCTGTTTAATTGTGTCTTGTTGAATCACGGTGGATTCGTTTGCTTAGTTCAAACAAATATGAGCATGTTGATAGTTGATACTCCGTATATTCTGAGAGTTTTAGACTTTTAGTGGGTTCGTATATTCTGAGAGTTTTAGACTGTTAGTGGGTTGCAACTTGCATATTTTAAGTGGTATAAAATGTTTAAATGCTGTTTATTTACTTCAATAGGATCTAATATAAACCAAGGAAAGTGACAGAGAGTAGTAAGCTCCCACATCAGCAAAGTAAGTACCATTGCTCATATTTATAGTAGTCCATTGGTGAAGAATTGACACGACCTTACTTGAACAGGATCTGTTCTATAGGCTCGTACCTCTGTATCCTTGAGATCTACAGAGGCAGGAAACAACGTGTGGTTGATGAACCAATAGCTGTGCGGTCAGAGCGTGATTAATGGCTGCCGGCAATCGCTTAGATTGCTCGGTTTGCTGTAGAGGATCGTTCCCTTGCCCATTACTGGGCCTGGGATGGTCGCACAGCTGTCTGACACACTTCTCTTTTTTTTTTTTTTTTACTTTTTATTTGCTATGCTTGCTTGTTTTGCTGTACAGTATCATTCCCTAGACTATTATTGAGCTTGCTGTACAGTATCGTTCCCTAAAATCCCTTATACACAATCTCGGAGCCTCTTATAATGGGGGGAATCGGTTACTACATAGCAGTTTCTTCATCACTCATTTCATTTCCTATATTTTCCCAAAATCTAACAAAATCTATTTTGTTACATCACTGAGTTCAATTTCATTTTGATATATAATCTCCATTTTCTAGAGGATTTATACAATTCAATGCCTGTTCGAACCCGCCAACTAGTAATTCAAATAATTAAATGCCTCGCTTCTCAAATTTGTCGTCTACGGAGTCACGAATATCCTCAGAATTTTCTCTTCTGGCAATAATAATAGGTAGTTTCTTTTTTCATGATTTAATCTTGGTTTATTAGTTGGGGATTCTGATTGTTAGTCCCTTTACATCGTCTCATATAACGAATATCTGAGAAGGTTTTCGCCTATTACTGGGTAGGGGACCGTTTGCATTTTTGCAATATGAATTGATTGTTTTTAGTTATCCAAGACTTGCCCTTTACTTAATTAATGATCAACATTGCTGTTGATTATATGTAGAATGGATAGGGTTGATGACTAAAGAGAAAGAGGAGTTGTCGGTTTCCGGGGGTGGATAATGATTTGGGTATTTTCAAGTCAGATTATGACAATGCTTATTTTTTTACAAGTGATCATTTTCTTCTTTACGACAAGCTCCGTCCATTTTCTTTCATTTAACCCCATTTGCCATTTTTGTGGGCGATATGTTTTGCCGTTGTGCTGTCTTCACCTCCATGCGTATGCGACTATACGCTGTCCGTTTTTGTGGTGCTCGTGCTGGACAAAACAGGATTGAATGACGGACTCATTTCCTTAAAACATACACACTTGAATGCGCTCCTGCACAAGACACACTCAAAAAATCCCAAATTTGAACTGATTATTTTGTGGTGTTGATTCAGGAACATTTTCCTCTTCAATTATGCTGGCAACTGGCTCTTTGAGGATCCAACCATAAAATTTCGTGGTAAACTGGTAATATTATATTATCACCTGTCACTCTTGGCTTTGCATTGAATATGCCATATGTATGTGATTATAAATGATTTTTGCTTGCAAAGCAAATGCTACTTTCAGAATTGTCTTAGTTATTACCATCTTTGTCCATGGAAGGAGTGTTCAGCTGTTCATATTGAACTCTCCAGCTTTTTCTATTGTCTATTCTTATGATGTGTACTAGCAAATATTTATGACCTAATTGACACTGTCTTTGGGAATCAGGTACAGAGTTGTACTCAAGAACACACGATTGCTTGTACCTTTCTTAGAGCAACCCTCCATTGTATTGAAAAATATATAAAAGGTACACATTTCCTGCTAAAAGCCTGTAGTAATGCCCTTGTAATTCCCATATCATTGCGAATTTCGTACTAGGTTGCACGTTTCTTGAACTACTACCCTTTACGCCTTTACAGTCATGAAGTTGTTGAGAACATGCTTACTTGCTGTTTAGAATATGTGTTGTGTCTTATAATCTTGATTTTGTTGATAGTGTAACACTGCCCTTCCCTGCGCAGTCATGCGCAGTGCTATCACTTAATGTAAAGCTTCTATTTGCAAATGGCTCCAGACTCTAGAGCTGATAAACTATCTTGCTTGGACCAGTTATCTTGACATCATCAGACTACAAGTAAAATTCAGGATAAATTGTCTAAATTTAGGATTATAAAATGAACTGACACGGGAATATAGTCAGCACACCCACCTATCATAACTGTCATTATACTTATGCATTCACAACCTCATTCTCACCTATCAGAATTCTCAACTAGTCCTAGTATCAGTCTCATCTAGGCTGAGTCAGATTAATTAGCATATGTGATAAATGTTTATTCATGTTTACCAGTGATTACATAAATGTTTGGGACATACTGTGTATCTCCCACCTATATTACAAAGACATGGTTTGACGGGTCGGACACAAATGAGTACCTAAGAGCCGGGATCGTCTATTTTATGAAAAAATTTCAAGAATTTGGTCTTAAGTGAAGTGTCGGAGTGTCATACCAATGTCCAAGTGTCAAATGTTGGACACGGGTATGCGAGCTCATATGAAGTGTTGAAGTAACATAATCTTGCCACCGAGATTAGATACTTCACTATGAAATGAGTTGGAAAATGGTGAAAAAAGGGGAGTCAAAGCCGTTTGTGATCAGTGACATTAGCAGATTACGTAGGACATCATGTTGTTAGAAAGTATGGACTACGGAGTAATGAATACTTTTGCATGAGCCTGAAATTTGTCGTTATATTAGTCTGAGCATTTATTATGAAACACGACCTACTGTATGTTTAATTTTGATTTCGTCTGACGGCACTCATATGCAGGGTTTTAATACCGACAGAGATTTTGTCTTGGCTACTTGGAGCATGAGGTACTTGTTTCTGCTAAAGAATTGCTTGTCTTCCTTCCTTAGGAGTCTCCCAGTCTTCGTTTCCTATAATAATACTCTTTTCACATGGGAGGGATATGGGATGTGGTTAATAGAAGTTAAAAATCAAGATAAAATTTTTTCCTGATTTGTTAATTAAATCACGCAGATAAAATTACATCTTTAAAAGTTTAAATGCAGTCATTCTGTTGGCTGCCTAAATTTTTGCCAATAGCTTCCTTAACATACTAAGGAGAAATTATGTAACCTTCAAGACTCCGGTTTCCGACTTCCGTTAATTGTTTAGGCTCTTATACGAGTAGACAGTAGTACTTTTTTTATAAAAGTTAGGATTAATTAATCTTTACACCCATATAAAATCAACTTTTCTAAACTTACACCCTTATAATTTTTTTTTAATATTTTACACCTTATAAAACACTTTTGATCAAAACTTTCCCCTTAGTATGATTCCGGTGAAAAAAAAAATGCAATATTCGGTCAAATTTTTAAATTTCCCTCCAAAATATATATTTTGTGACGAAAATACCCCTGCCCTTGTGTTCTTTCTTCTATCCCACCCATATGTAAAGCTCCCCCTCGTACTCAGTTTTCCCTTCTTTATATACAAATGATCCATAATATAGACGTATATTTGCAACAAATGGCCTTTGATCCATTTCTATAATAACAACCATTAAAAATTGCAATCAAATATTAGAAACAACAATTGTAAGTTGTACACTTGCACTTCACACGCTCAATAAAATCAGAGTTGCTAATTGCAAAACGTGTTTTCTATTCTTTAATACAATTGGCAGTTACCAATTAACATAAAAAAAAATCACCATAATCATTAACATGGTTAGTGTTGTTAACTTGTTACTCCAAGAGCACGAGAAAGTAAGAAACCCATTGTAACTAATTAGAAAAAGTGCAAAGAATATGAAAACCTACTTATTAGATAAAGCTTTTTCTTTAATAATAATAATAATAATTAGAGGAAAAATGAATGGTTGAGAGTGAGTGTAGCGAAAGATAAGGAAGTCGGCAAAAGACGATAGAGAATAAGAGTATGAATATGGGTTAATAAAGGGAGGTAATATCATAAATTCAACATGTTTTACACCGAAATTAGACTAAGGGGGCAAGTTTTGATAGAAGTGTTTTATAAGGGTGTAAAATATTAAATTTTTTTATAAGGGTATAAGTTTAGAAAAGTTGATTTTATAAGGGTGTAACGATTAATTGATCCTAAAAGTTAGTTAATTGAGTTCATTTGAAAAATTAGTCCATATAATCCTAGTATGCACACCCCTACTTTTATCGATGTCAGAGTTATTATCTCTCCAATGTACATCCTTGAGAAATGGAAGCCGCGATCAACCGCCTTGCCCTATATATGTAGTATGCTTAGTTATTGGAATTATATCGGCTCTATCTTTCAGAGAATCTTTGCCGGAAACTACTTTCATATGTTCCGTCTTTTATAGATTGTATATTGTGTCTTGTCGAATCATGGTGGATTCGTTTGCTTAGTTCAAATGAATATGAGCGTGTTGATACTCCGTGTATATTCTTTGCGAGTTTTAGACTTTTTGGGTTGCAAATTGCATATTTTAAGTGGCATAAAAGGTTTAAATATTGTTTATTTACTTGAAGCGGGTCTAAAATATAGGGAAATGACAGAGAGTAGCAAGCACTGTCCTTCTGAGAATCTTTGCCGGGAACTGCTTTCATATGTTAGGTCTTTTGTAGCTGTTTAATTGTGTCTTGTTGAATTACGGTGCATTCGTTTGCTTTCATATGTTATGTTTAAATGCTGTTTATTTACTTGAAGAGGATCTAAAATAAACTTAGGGAAATGACAGAGAGTAGCAAGCTCCCACATCAGCAAAGTAAGTATCATTGCTCATGTTTATAGATGTCCATCAATGAACTCTTGGCACGACCTTACTTGAACAGGATCTGTTCTATAGGCTCGTACCTCTGTATCCTTGAGATCTACAGAGGCAGGAAACAATGTGTGGTTGATGAACCAATAGCTGTGCGATCAGAGCGTGATTAACGGCTGCCGGTGATCAGTAGATTGCTCGGTTTGCTGTAGAGGATCGTTCCCTAACCCATTACTGGGCCTGGGATGGTCGCACAGCTGTCTGACACACACTCTTTTTCTTTTTTGTCTTGGCTACTTGGAGCCTGAGGTACTTGTTTCTGCTAAAGAACTATTTGTTTGTATTCCTTCCGTAGAGTTTCCCAGTCTCCGTTTCCTGTAATAATACTCGTCGCATATGGTGGGATCAGGGATGTGGTTTCAATTGTTTACCTTTTCATTCTTCGTGAAAGATATTTAATCCAAGGTACGCAAATGATCCCGGGACGAGTCAATTGTTTTCATTTTATATTCTTTGTGAAAGGTGTTTTAATCCAAAGTAAACAACTGATTTGGACAAGGGAGTAGAAAGTATCCCTGTTTCTTAAGCAGATAAAGTTTACATCTTAAAATTCACTCATTCCTTGGGACAAGCAACCAGTAATCGGAAAAGTAATAATAATTATGTAACCTCTAAGAATGCAGCTTCATTTATGTGTGTAGATTCGTATACAAGTAGTAGTTTCTTTGCAAGTGAGCGAGACGGGTGACAGGTCAAATGAACTCATCCGACAAACAATCAGTGATCGGGAAAGTAATTCACTACCCTATAGAGCATAAATTAGTCTGCACGCCCTCTTTTATTGATGTCAAACAATGCCTGGCACACACTTGGCAAAACCTCAACACCTTTGAAGTCTATCTACCTTCTGATTGCTATTCCTACTAACAGTGTAAGAGCTACTACATCCCTGCTTTTTCAAGTGTAGTTTCTATTCAAAAATCAAACTATGCTTGGCGATCTTCTTCGTTTTTTGTTGTTGCGGAAGGACCTTATTTTGAAAAGGCGCGCCTTGGATGAGGCACTATCCAAAACGCCTTGGTGCACTTTAGGTGCGCCTTTTAGATGAGGCTCACTTAGCGAGGTTCACTAGCACTTCTAAATTTTTAACTATGCCTTTTCTTTATACCATTATTCCGAAACTTTACTCCTTTAGATGTTAGATAACTTGAAAACTCCTAAATGGAGTATTGTTGCCAAAAAAATTATTTGGGAAATAAAATACAGCTAAAAAATAAGGCGCCTCGCGTGTAAAAGGTGCGCGCTTTGCGCTTCATCGGCTCAGCCCCTTAGCGCCTCGGTGCGCCTTGCGCCTCTTCAAACTAAGGGAAGGACCTACTTAAAACTTCCATGGACACCTCTCATTGCTGTTGAAGGAAATACTATCTATGATCTAAAACACGATGAATATAAAGTGAGTATGTGTCTGTGTACATATACATGACTCTAGATTTCACAAGAGGAATGAGGGTTGGTGCTTACTTAAGGTGCTCCTTGTAATAGATTGTCAGACATGCTGAGAGCTGGAATATTTCTGCACTTAAGGATCTTGTTGAATAAAAGATTTGGATCCTTGATTGTTAGACATGCTGAGAGCTGGAAGATTTGGAATATTTCTGCACTTAAGGATCTAGTTTCCATTCAGGTTGGGTCGTACCCATTGTATCCAGAGTTTGAGAATATTTTCCAAATGTGCCAAGTCTTCACTTGTTTTTTAATACATCTGATATTTGAGTTACTGTTTCTAGCTGATATATCAGTAGTTGAGGCAGCCGAAATATCAGCCTTTTTGTGTGGGGCGTTATATAGAGGAAAATAAACACATTAACACCATGCCACCGAGGAGTGTTTTTTCTTGCATGAAGCAGGTTATTTCTGAGCTTATTGATGCGGATAATCACAAGAGGCACTTCTTGAGCTTTCTTACTTGTTTGTGACTTTGTGCCTTTGTGGGATATTCAATGACCACAAGAAGCTGATACAATTGCTCTGGCTATTTTGAAGCAGGCTACAGGTTATGCAGGAAGGTAGCATTTATTCTTCTTTTATTTTTCCACTCCATTTTATTTTGGTGTTTCGTTCAGGTAGCTCCAAACAATGTTGACATTGCAAAATTATCTCCAATGTACGTCCTTGAGAAAAGGAAGCCATTATCAACCGCCTTGCCCTATATATCTAGTATGCTTAGTTATTGGAATTATCTTGGCTCTACCTTTCAGAGAATCTTTAAATGCAAAATGTTTAAATGCTGTTTTATTTACTTGAAGAGGATCTAAAATAAACTTAGGGAAGTGACAGAGAGTAGCAAGCTCCCACATCAGCAAAGTAAGTATAATTGCTCATGTTTATAGATGTCTATCAATGAATCTATGGCACGACCTTACTTGAACAGGATCTGTTCTATAGGCTCGTACCTCTGTATCCTTGAGATCTACAGAGGCAGGAAACAATGTGTGGTTGATGAACCAATAGTTGTGCGATCAGAGCGTGATTAACGGCTGCCGGCAATCAGTAGATTGCTCGGTTTGCTGTAGAGGATCGTTCCCTTGCCCATTACTGGGCCTGGGATGGTCGCACAGCTGTCTGACACACTTCTCTTTTTCTTTTTCTTCCTTTTTATTTGCTATGTTGCTCAGCTTGGTATCATTCCCTAGAGTTTCTATAAAATAATGAGTACCTTTTGCATGAACCTGAAATTTTCTCTTCAACTAGTTTGAGTTTTCTTCAAACAAGACCTAATGTAGGTTAATTTTCGATTTCTTCTGGCGGCACTTATATGCAGGGTGTAAATTCCGACTGACATTTTGTCTTGGCTACTTGGAGCCTGAGGTACTTGTTTCTGGTAACTATTTGTTTGTATTCCTTCCGTAGAGTTTCCCAGTCTCCGTTTCTTGTAATAATACTCGTTGCATATGGTGGGATCAGGGATGTGGTTTCAATTGTTTACCTTTTAATTCTTTCACAAAGATATTTAATCCAAGGTACGCAAATGATCCACGGGACGAGTCAATTGTTTTCATTTTATATTCTTTGTGAAAGGTGTTTTAATCCAAAGTAAACAAATGATTTGGGCAAGAGAGTAGAAAGTATCCCTGTTTCTTAAGTAGAAAAAGTTTACATCTTAAAATTCACTCCTTCCTTGGGATAAGCAACCAGTAATCGGAAAAGTAATAATAATTATGTAACCTCTAAGAATTAAGTACTTTAATTAGAGAAAGAGCTACTACATCCGTGCTTTTTCAAGTGTAGTATCTATTCAAAAATCAAACTATGCTTGGCGATCTTCTTCGTTTTTTTTGTTGCGGAAGGACCTTATTTTGAAAAGGCGCGCCTTGGATGAGGCACTATCCAAAACGCTTGGTGCACTTTAGGTGCGTCTTTTAGACATGGCTCACTTAGCGAGGTTCATTAGCACTTCTCAATTTTTAACTATGCCTTTTCTTTATACCATTATTCCGAAACTTTACTCCTTTAGATGTTAGACAACTTGAAAACTCCTAAATGGAGTATTGTTGCCAAAAAAATTATTTGGTAAATAAAATACAGCTAAAAAAATAAGGCGCCTCGCGTGTAAAAGGTGCGCGCCTTGCGCTTCATCGCCTGAGCCCCTTAGCGCCTCTTCAAACTAAGGGAAGGACCTACTTAAAACTTCCCCGGACACCTCTCATTGTTGTTGAAGGAAATACTATCTATGATCTAAAACACGATGAATATAAAGTGAGTATGTGTCTGTGTACATATACATGACTCTAGATTTCACAAGAGGAATGAGGGGCAAATTGATGGGGCATATTCTGCACCCGCTGACCGAGTCAACATATTGAGCAAGGTCAAAGATATCCACAAGCAAGTCAACGACTTAGATGCCCCTAACCGACGACTCGGCTGTCACTGTCACACGGGTCTCTACTGGGACAACTAGCCTACCGGGGGCACACATCCGCGAACTCATATCCAAGACCCCTCGGCGAGTCAACGGGGCCCGCCGGCCTGCCATGGGTCCCTCGGCCGAGGGTAGATCAGTCTTTCCACCTGCTAGCCACTTGGCCACTACGTGACAAAAGGTGAAAGTCTATAAATACTCCTCAACCCTCATTGAGGAAAGAATCCACAATTTAACCTAAGAATCACTATTCATCTGGTAATATCTTCCTTATCTCTCTACAAAATATACTTCACCAAGTAACAACGACTTATCTCTTAAGTTTACTGACTTGAGCGTCGGAGTGAGTTCGCTCGGTGCAAAGCCGAGCCCTCAGTTTGTTCATTGTTTCAGGAGACCGAAAGGAGGATTCAATCAAAGACGTCATTCTACAAGCACGGGTGGTAACAAATAACTGCTCTGTAATTACACCCGGAACAATTGGCGCCGTCTGTGGGAATAGATACTAGAAGCTAGTCACATTCATTCCCAAACCAAAACAAAAACCCACCCAAAAAGCTAAGAAGATGTCGAAACAACAAGAAGTATTCGTGACCGACGAAACCGATTCTGCGCCGGATGATACCGTCCACATTACGGGGTTGCGCGACCCTCCACCGCCGAGTAATTCAACCGGAGTACGGGATGCCAATAATACGAGATCTACGCCGCCCCGCCGACCAGGTCACCATCATGGGACATGTGGTTGATGCAAAGAAAGCGAAGCTACTCCGGACCTAATTGGTAGTACGCCGACTCACACTTTGTCACACCGACAAGAGCGGCGGAACCCGGTCCAGGAGACCAGAGCCCAAAATGTGACTCGAGAAACTTGAACGAGCACTTTGGAAGAAGCCGGCCTGTCAAGACGCCGGGGAGCCCAGAGTGCTAGTGGTAGACCTGAGTCCTTCCCGCACTCGCGGGAGGACGGCGTCGCCGCCGCAAAGACCGACGAGGCACGCCCGGAGGAGTGAAAGAAGTCCGACTCACCGAGTCGGAGAAGAAGCCCGACTCACCGAGTCGGAGAAGAAGCCCTTCCCGCCACCACGGGGAGAGGAGCCGGGACTAGGGATGTGAGGAGCCGATCGCCGCGTGTCGTTCGACACGTGGTCGGACGACCCCTCGGCGCCCACGTCCTAGAGACCCCGGTCTTGCCGACTAAGTGAAGTTGCCACCCATAGCATACAAAGGAGAAGGCGACCCAACCGACCACGCCGAGGCTTTCGAGTCTTACATGTCGGTATGGGAGCAACCCGATGATGTTTGGTGCCGAGTCTTCCCAACGACAATGCATGGGATGGCACAAAGTTGGTACAAGGGGCTACCCGATGGGTCGGTGTACTGTTACGCCGACCTAAGGGACGTATTTTTAGCCCAATATTCTTGCAATAAGAGGAGGGCCGTCGAGACATCGGACCTCCTGACTATCAGACAGGAGGGGGGCGAGTCTCTCCGAAGTTATGTGAAGAGGTTCGACGCCAAGGTTCAGCGGATTCGTGAGCCGAACAATGAATCTGGCGGCCTTCGCATCGATGAAAGGCCTCCCGAGAGGAGACTTAAAAATGAGCTCATCAAGTGCGGCGGCTGAACTTAGACTCCGCCGGGAAGATGGCCGATCAAGCCGTTAAGGTGGAGGACTACCACGAAACTGGGTAGGCCCGGCGAGGCCGGCACTCGAGAGTAAGAGCGCGGGAGGACAACCCGGATGAAAGACGCCGTGACAATAATAGGTCACGGTCGACAGTCCGCCGGGAAACGAGAACTCGGTGGGCGCGGGGAGTTCTAAACGTACTACCGAAGCGGTACAATGATCACACCCCCCGGTCGTGTCGTCGCCGAGGTCTTCGCCCGAGCAAGAACGAGGGCCGAAGTGGGAAAGGCCCCCTGTGCCGAAGGGGGACGGTGACACGAGCCGATCGTGAGTATCACGGCCACACCGGTCACCTTAGTGACAACTGCCGGCATCTGAAAAATGCCATCGAAGAGCTGATCCGGAAGGGGAGCCTCGGCAAATATGTCGCCAAAGGCCAAAAGATTGATGCCGGCGGTTCAAATAAGAAATCCGTCTTTGAACGGATAGGAGTGATCCATGTTGTCATCGGGGGCAACGAGAACGGTGGGTCCGCTCATGGGCACAAACGGCACTGAACGAGCCGTATCGGGCCATCAACTTTGTGCCCAAAACAAGCGATCCCCGCTTCCAACATCCCCGATATGACTATTGGAAGGAAGGACTACGAGGGAGTCATCGCCCCTCACATCGACCCACTCGTAGTCCACTTGGACATATCCAACCACCTGGTCAAGAGGTGCACGATTGACACAGCGCCTACACGAACATCATGTTCGGGAGTGCTTTCTCAACCTCGGCCCGAAAGTCGGGGACTTGAGCCCCCGCACCGTCCCATCGTACGACTTTTTTCCGGGGCCGGCCTGGTACCCCGGGGTCAATCGGGATCACGGTGATGTTCGGCGAGGGAATGCGGCTAAGAATGTCCTATCGAGTTCGTGGTCATTGACGGCTCGTCCCCTACAACGTTCTCATAGGCCGAGTCACTCTGAGCGAGGCCGACGCGGTGATGTCCATCCGGGCCCTGACACTGATGTATGTCTCGGACCGGAGGGAAGCGCATAAGCTCGTCTCCAAGGACGAGAAGGACGAGGTGGTCAACGTCCGGATATCCGCGGAGGATGCAACATGCAATCCCTCAAAGTGGCAAAGAAGTCGGAGAAGGGGAAAAGCCCATCCTTACAACGGGAGGGCGACCTCATGGATGCAATCGACGGCTAATCGGGAAGGTCCCTACAAAGTGGTTGAAGAAATAAGGCGGGTACACACCGGTGACGGACATGGAGGGTGTGCCTTTAATGAGCCATTGGAACACCGACAATCTCGGGAAATACTTTGTATAGCGGCGGAGGTGCCCAAGACAAATCGTGGGCACCCCGACACATGTTATATCTAATGAAGAATCGTCCAAGTTTTCCATCAAAGTGTTCATTTCCCCCCATAGTCACTATCAAGAAGTAGACGCCACTAGCGATCACCCCAAGAGGTAGACGCCACGGCAAATCACTATCAAGAAATAGACGCCACTAGCGATCACCCCAAGAGGTAGACGCCACTAGATCACTATCAAGAAGAGGACGCCACGGCGAGCCACCCCAAGAGGTAGACGCCACGGCTATCACTATCAAGAAGTAGACGTCACGGCGGTCACCCCAAGAGGTAGACGCCACGCAGCGATCACTATCAAGAAGTAGACGCCACTAGCGATCACCCCAAGAGGTAGACGCCACGGCGATCACTATCAAGAAGTAGACGCCACGGCAGTCACCCCAAGAGGTAGACGCCACGGCAGTCACTATCAAGAAGAGAACGCCACGGCAGTCACCCCAAGAGGTAGACGCCACGGCAGTCACTATCAAGAAATAGACGTCACGGCAGTCACCCCAAGAGGTAGACGCCACGGCAGTCACTATCAAGAAGTAGACGCCACAGCAGTCACCCCAAGAGGTAGACGCTACGGTGTAGATACCTCATTTCTGCACCTCCCGCAAACCACCCGTTGATGATTGGGCCGCATGTTTGATACGCGGAACGATTTGTGACAGTTCGTAAGATTATCGTCAGGTGATTGCTCAAATATTAATGTCGACCTCTTAGTTGTCATCTACGTCCCGATACGGTCGTTTTGGCAGTAATTAGAGTACATTCGGAGTCCGGGTCAAAAACCGTCTTCATTTTTTCGATAATCGTTAAATTCCGAGTCGGAATGTTCTGGAATGTTCCGGATATTTCTATTCCATATTTCACAAATTTTATCTTTTGGCAAATAATATCCCGTAATATTCATAAGATAATCGAATTATTTCCGTCCTACCATAACTCAAACGCGGAAATCTTTCTTCAACAGGAGGAAACCTCCTGGGAATAGACGCAGCAGTCTTTGCGCCTCTTCCAAGAGACGATGGGCTGCTGCGCCTTTTCCCGTGCCCTTCTTTGCATGCTTTACGTATCTTTTTCATATCTTTCCGAGATTCACTTCCAAAGAGTCTCCGAAACCCTATTACGTCGTGTGATTAGTATAAATAGGAGCCTTCGCTCCTCATATTTCTCACGCGAGTGTCCGCCCTTCTCTTCTCCCTTTTCATTCTAGACTTCGTTCTTACTAATTGGCGCCTACGTGCTTGGACTTCCGACCACGTAAGCTCGGATCTTCCGGTACCGGCCTCTCCGTTGCATGACCGACCAATTTGACCAACTACACTCAATCAACTTTAATTAATCAATCGTTTTCCTCTTACGAGGGCACTCTCTTTGCATTCGCGTCGAGCATTCACTAGTCGATATCTTAGTTCATCTCGTTTCGTCAACATGTAAGTCTGAGGGTGTATAATCCTTATTTATTTATTGTATTTTAATTATCGTATCACCATTGTAAGGTTTATGTCGAAAACACCATTAAAACCGATTTCTAAAACCGTGCTTTAAAACTCGTTTTTGCGGATTTCCGATGAAGAGAGACGTCGAGAAAAGACGCAAAGAATCGCTGCTGCGCCTCTTGAAGGAGGAGCGCGATTCTGCTCGCCGCGCCTCTTCGTGAGGCCGCGATTCTGCTTCTTTTCTTCTTCCTCGTCCTCTGTAATTCGCTTCTTTTTATTTGTTATTTGTTCGTCCGTTAATTCTTCGTCGTAATAGTATGTAATTCACATGTATATTGCATCATAAAATTCATCATTCATTAGCATGTTTAATCGTCATAAATCCGACTTAAATCCTAAATAATCCATATTTACGGGTTTTCGTCATTAAATTCGAACCCGGATTTTAGAGATTCAATTTGTTCATATTGAGTTTCTGGAATTTGTCATTGATATAGTTTAATCTGTTTAGTCGCATGTTCGTCACATATTCGTTGTATGTCCGTCATATTTAGCCTAATTGACTTATTTCAATAGAGGACTCATTAATATTTTCATTGTCTCATGTAATTAATTCGTTCACATCCGTCTCATTCATGTTTATTGCTTTATGACCGTCATTCACATGTAATTAACCTATTAATCACTTCCATCCGAGTAAATAATATAATCAATCCTTAAATTTACCAATCGACATTAACGATTTGCAGTTCCGGCTTCACAGCCAGAACTCACCCTTGGAACAGACGCAAAGAATCGCCTGCGCCTCTTCCAGCAGGGCGATCTCTGCGCTGTTCGAGATGGGTTCTGTCCCTAAACTCCTTTTCTGCCTTGGCATAGATTAATTAGTTTACGTATTTACTAACTAATATCCGTAATATCACTAATTCATGTTCGTTAATTCTTTTTGTTTCCTTTATTCCTTTTTTCCAAATTATCCGTTTTAAAGGTATTTTCGACATAAATCGCCTATTCCCATGTAATTATTGTAATTTCCATTATTGTAATTTTCATTATTGTATTTCTTTTGTTGTTTGTATGCTTTCACATGTGAATCAACATTAAATCCTACTTCGACCCAATTGTATGATAATTTCGTGTTCACCGACTTAGTTAATTCTCACATGTTAGGATTAATCTATGGATGTTGCATTGCATGCATATAGCCGACGATATATCAAGTACGAATAACTTCCCTAATCATTAGTAGAGGCCGCTATCGAGGCGGGCGGGATTAGGTGTTCGATCAAAAGAGCTTCCTAATACGTACCCTCACCCCTTACTCCAGATATCTGTGAACACCCGTGTTCATTGGCATCCACGAGAGTCATTCTAGACATAGAATGCTAAGGGTAACGATTGCTTAGTGTTCATGTCACTACTTTGTGTCTTGACATGACACGAGGTACTCGAACGGTTCCAATTTCCCATAAAAATTGGTGGCGACTCCATACAAAATGCAAACGCTTGTCTCGTTTCTCACCAAACGCCCCGTGGCGGCCCGTCTCTCCACGGTTTGGCGACTCATTGGGATAATACACTTACGTGTAGCCAAGGGTGAAACTTGAACAAGGTTAGGGAATAATTTGTACAAGACAATTGTTGGTTTTCATAACTCGGTCTTCCTAGATCGTTTATTCGGCCTTCTTAGGCCCAACCCAACCCATTCGACCAATCGTCCCGTCTAAACGGTCCTAATTCTTATTTGGGCCTAAGGATGGATAGCGATTGACGTCATCCATACCATGATGCTTACTCTTGTTTGTATCAAGGGCCTTCACTACTTGAGGAAATGGACTAGGAATCGGCCTTACTCTTGTTTGGCACGAGCCTCTCCACAGACTTCGGGTTTGATGGTTCGGTATGGCAACCCACCCTTTAAACCAAAACCCTTTTAAATGCACTCAGCATCCCGTTATAATGCTTGTATAAATGTGTAAACCTTACGTGATCACCATTTCTAAACAAGTCATGACGAATTTTCAAAAATCAAAACCCAATTTCAAAATAAAATTTCGAAAGAGGCCTTCAATTAGCGCAAAGTCCGGTCAAAACTCTGTCCGTTTGTCGTGTCAAAATTCGGGCCACAAGCCCATTTCAAACCTCACTTCGAGCCCACTCCTACAACTACACTACAGTTGACTAGGACACACATTTTCAAAGACCTTGTCTTTCTTCAAAATTCACTCAACACAAGTGGCACACACCCACTTCACGAGTCAAAACTTTTCCTCTTTTAGCAAGTGTGATAGAATGGTCGATCGTGTTTTGATTCGCCGCCGATCTCTTATCCAGTTTCCAAGATGCCCGGATCAAGTGAAGAAACGAATCTCCAACAAATTCAAGATAGTAATGATCGAATCCTAGCCGCGATAGCCCAAATGCAAATTACCCAAAACCAAACCTATGACCGCCTTGAGCTCATCGAAGGCCGTATCTTTGATGTAGAGGGAAGATTGCCTCCCCTTAAAAGTGAAGTACTACGTTTTTCCGATGACGAGTCTAAAGACGAGAATCCTATCATAGGGACAACCGCAGCTGAGAAAAGGCTCCAATACCTAGAGGAGCAATTGATGTACCTTAAGGGGGATGACATTTATAGGGAAAACAATCGCAAGTATGAAGCCGTCAATTCCAAATTGCCAACTAACTTTAGCATGACGGATATCCCTAAGTTTAAAGGACACGAGAACCCTTTGAACCACATCCGTGCCTTCAAGGATTACATGTCTATCAAAGGCATCAAACCCGAGATGTTCTTAAGGATCTTTCCTTCATCTCTGGACACCATCCCGAAGCAATGGTTCTACACTTTGGATAACAAGAAGGTCGCTACTTGGGAAGACGCCGCAATCGAGTTCTCGAAACAATACGCGGATAATGCCGAGATCCAAGTCAACATGCGTACTCTAGAGGTTCTTACCCAAAATGACAAAGAAGGATTCACCAACTTCCTAAGTAGGTGGAGGAAGACTAGTACTCAACTAGTTGAACGCCCGGATGAGGCTACTCTCGTAGAAAAGTTTGTGGATAATCTCAAGCCCATATATGCCAACCATTTGAGATATCAAAACATCAAGACTTTCAAGGACTTAACCGTACTAGGGACGCGAATTGAAGATGACATCCGTAAAGGACTCTTGTCCAAAACGGTAGGTCGAGGATATCAAGGGTCCACAAGTCGTTCATACGGCTCTACTAGCAAGACCGACGAAGTTAACCTTCTTGAGCCATCTAAGAAAACTACTCCACCAAGGAAATTCACAAACCTTGGGGATACGTACTCCAACGCTCTAAAAAGGTTAATGAAGCAAGGTAAACTCCAACCCATTGGACCTACTCCCGAACCCGAAAAGAAGTCCAAGTTTTGGGATGAAAATTCATACTGTGAATACCACAGGGGCAAAGGGCACGACACAGAAAAATGCTACAAGTTGAAACACGTGCTTCAAGATATGATTGAAGATGGTCGACTTCCAATTCCACCAGGAGGTAAGCCCAACAACACTCAGAATCCTCTTGGAGTTCTAGTGATTACAAGTGACGAATCTACCTTAGATTGCTCACACCTCATTTCTCCCACCGAAAATGAAATTCATGCAATTGAGAAAGAAAGGCTCTACTCCACTATCTCCCCTACCATTTCCGACTTCATCACATGGGCAAGGAGTGTAGATAGACAAGTGTGGGAACTAGAAAACATGGTAACGGCCTTGCGCAATCCCAATGCAATACCTAAAGAACGCGTACCATTAATCTTCTCTCAAAATGCCACTATGCAAGAAGTAGTCACCGTGGTTGATAAACTAGTCGATCAAATCATACGGCTAGAAGGTGATATCATGAGAATGAGGGAACTAGCCGCAATTAATGGGGTTTGGGCCGATGACGATGAAGACGAATATCTCATTGAAAACTCCTTAGTCAAGGAAATAGTCCAAAATGGTGAAGACCAAGATGTGGATCACCTAACTCGTTCGGGTCGCCCATATCAAAGCACTACTCAAAACGGTCCAACCAACGTCATCACACCAAATGACAACGAAGATGACCCCACTGATCATTTGCTCAAGCAATTACAAAAAACCAAGGCTGATCTTTCAGTCTGGCAACTAGTGGCAAGCTCATTTCCACATCGCCAAGCTTTACTGCAAGCCTTGGCCAAATTGAATGTGGCACATAACTCCACCCCTGAAGATGTAGTCAACTTGGCCTTCCAAGAATCACCTAAGCTAAGTAATCCTATTACTTTCTCGGATGAAGACTTGCCACCTTTTGGCGCTAGTCACAACCTTGCTCTATACATCACTGTCATTTGTCTAAAGAAAAATGTGCCAATGACCTTGGTAGATGATGGTTCCGCGGTCAACGTCATACCCCTCAAAACGGCATACAAACTAGGCATGAAAGAGTCGGATTGGACCCCTACAAATCAAGGTGTTCGTGCATATGACGGTACGCGACGAAAAGTGGTAGGACTTGTTAACCTAACCATAGCCACGGGGCCGATTGAACGAAAGGTTAACTTCCAAATAGTGGACATCGAAGCTTCGTTCAACATACTTCTGGGAAGGCCTTGGATTCATGCTTCCAAAGCGGTAACATCCACCCTTCATCAAAAGATCAAGATTCCACTAAATGGCAAAGTAGTGACGATCACTTCGTCACCCATCAAGGCAATAATCGAGAAGCAATTAAACAATCAAGTCCTTGCGGATCCCATATACGAACTTGGGGGCTTCCAAAGTATAAATGTCATAGAAAGTGAGTTGGCACCCTTATACTATAATCCCTACTCTAACTTGGTGGTCAACCACATACTCAAATCCCAGGGATACTTCCCCGGAATGCCTTTAAACCCAATTCGGAAGAACACCTTCGCACCATACAAGGAAGGTAACTCGACAAGGATACCACTTGGACTAGGGTACAAACCCACAAAAGAAGAAGTCCTTGAAATGCTCGCCCAAGTCCAAAATCGCAAGCACGTGGGAGTCCAAATGAGGCCATATCTCCCCACTCTAAATGGGTACTTCGTTCAAGAAGGAAGTTCAGAACTCTTTCACGGATTTCCCGAACCTTGGCATTATCTTGAGAGGAAGTTAGCCGGAATCGAGATCTTTCACGATTGCTACTTCATCCCTCCAGAAACGGTTCCTACCGTCAAAACCCGTCAAGCACCTTGCTTCGACGAACAAGTTGTTAGCCTATTGTTTGGAGAAGATCGGTTCATTAGGGCCACGCAGGATGAGATCATTACTATGATACTTCAGGACGATCGCTTCAACCCCACCGCGTTGATCACAGAAATCGACACAAAGAAGCAGAAAGGGTGGAGAAAATCTATCAAATGGACCAACAACCAAGGAAGACTCTTCAAGCTCACTACTGGAGAAGGAGAGATGTTCAAAGGAGAACCAGAAGACGACGAGTTCGAGTCAGAGTCGGAGTCGGAGTCGAGTCGAGTCAGAGGAGTCATTAGAGAATCTACTCTGTTGTCATCCCCACTCCCTTCATTTTCTCCTAGCTTAGCCTCGAGTAGTCACGGTAGTTCGGGAAATGCCCCATTATCGTCCCTTTGCCGCCACCGACCATGGATCGGTTGGCTTCTTTGTTTCAACTTTACTCAAATCTTAATATGAATAAATCAGGTTCTGCTTACTCTTTGTGTTATCTTGAGTGCAATTCTGTTTACGATGATACCGAGGATGACCAAGACCCAGACTTGACCGAAATATCTCCCTACGTGGCCAAAGAAATACTACAAGAAGGGGAAGGGGGACCTGTAATAGAGGACACCGAACCCATCAACGTTGGAACCGAACTAGAACCCAAAGAACTTAGGATAGGGACTACCTTGAGCTCAACCGAAAGGGCCGATTTCATAGACCTCCTAAATGAATTCAAAGACGTTTTCGCTTGGTCCTACAAAGACATGCCAGGGATCGACAGGGATATCGCCGAACATAGGATTCCAATTAAGCCAGGTTTCAAACCTGTGAAACAGAAGCTTCGACGAATGAGAACAGAATGGGCTCTAAAGATTAAGGAAGAAGTGGACAAACAATTCAAAGCCGGGTTCATCAAAGTTTCCGAGTATTCTGACTGGGTAGCTAACATAGTACCCGTGCCCAAAAAGGATGGGAGAATCCGTGTTTGTGTTGACTTTAGGGACTTGAACAAAGCAAGTCCGAAAGATGACTTCCCTCTACCTCACATTGACATATTGGTAGACAATACCGCAGACCACGCATTACTATCCTTCATGGACGGATATGCGGGTTATAATCAAATCAAGATGGCCATGGAAGATATGCATAAGACCGCATTCGTCACCCAATGGGGAACATATTGCTACACGGTAATGCCATTCGGATTGATTAACGCCGGAGCTACATACCAACGAACCGCAACTACACTCCTACACGACATGATGCACAAAGAAGTTGAGGTATATGTAGATGACATGATCGTCAAGTCCAAGGAAAGAGAGGGACATATTGCAAATCTTCGCAAGTTCTTCGCAAGGCTACGAAAGTACAACATGAGGCTCAACCCTCAGAAATGCACATTCGGGGTAACATCCGGCAAACTCCTGGGATATGTCGTTAGTCAAAGAGGCATAGAAATAGATCCTTCAAAAATCAAAGCTCTGATTGAAATGCCACAACCTCAAACAGAAAAAGAAGTCAGAGGATTCCTGGGAAAAGTACAATACATAAGTCGATTCATATCGAAACTCACGATGATTTGCGAGCCTATCTTCAAGAAGCTCAAGAAAACAGACCACACCATGTGGGATGATGATTGTCAAAAGACGTTTGACCGAATCAAGGAGATATTGGCTAAACCGCCAGTGCTCATGCCGCCACAACGAGATCAACCTCTTGGTTTATATCTCACAGTAACTGAAACCGCCATGGGTGCCATGTTGGCTCAAACTGTAGGAAGCGAAGAGAGAGCTATTTACTATCTAAGTAAGAAGTTCTTGGAATATGAGTGCAAATACTCGCAACTCGAAAAGACATGCCTCGCTCTTGTGTGGGCAACGAAGAAGCTACGTCACTACATGCTTAGCTACTCCGTCAAGATATACTCCAAAATGGATCCAGTCAAATACCTCTTCGAGAAACCCGTCCTCAACGGACGTCTGGCAAGATGGACTCTGATGCTCTCAGAATTCGACCTCAAATATGTGCCACTGAAAGTTATAAAAGGTCGCGCCGTCGCCGAATTCTTCGCAGAAAATCCCATCAACGACGCACAAACCATAGATACTTGGTCATTTCCCGACGAGGATATACTTCAAACAGACGTAGACTCCTGGGACCTATACTTTGATGGAGCATCAAACTTAAGAGGATTCGGAATAGGAGTGTTGCTCATTTCTCCTGAAGGTGAGCATACACCGATTGCTGTCAAACTCGACTTCGAGGTGACAAACAATGCTGCAGAATACGAAGCTTGTCTCATTGGGCTGCAAGCGGCAGTAAGCTTAGGCATCAAAAACCTCCGAGTACATGGGGATTCATCACTGATCATCAACCAAGTTACAGGATCCTGAAAAATCCGAAGTGAAAGCCTCGCACCCTATCAGGCTAGGATAGACCAAGTCGCTCAATTCTTTGATCACGTAACATACCTACACCTACCTCGGGAGGAAAATCAATTTGCAGACGCTCTTGCGAAACTCGCATCTTTGATAAATATGCCAGATCACATGATGGAAATGCCTTTATGTATCGAACGACGGTCAGAGCCGGCTTATGTCCATCAAATCACCGATGAAGAGGAAATCGCACAGGAACCCTGGTTCCAAGCAATCCTGAATTTTAAGCTTAATGGTACCTATCCGCCGGATATGGACAAAAGGGGACAACACGCTATACGCCTATTAGCTTCCCAATACATTCTGATGCAAGGAGAATTATACAAAAGAACACCTCTTGGTGTAGTCCTACGTTGCCTCGATCATTCACAGGCACGAAAGGTGATGGAAGAAGTCCACGACGGAGAATGCGGTCCTCACATGAGTGGGCCCATGATGGCAAAGAAAATCACACGTTTAGGGTATTATTGGACCACAATGGAATCCGATTGCATCAAATACGTGAGACATTGCCACAATTGCCAAATCTTCGGGAATGTACAACATGTCCCTCCTTCGTTGCTATACACAATGACATCTCCTTGGCCATTCTCTGCATGGGGAATCGACATAATCGGGAAGATAACCCCGGCCGGAACAGGAGGTCACTGTTTCATCCTAGTGGCGATTGACTATTTCACCAAGTGGGTAGAAGCGGCTTCCTACACTGGTCTTACGGCTAAAAATGTGGCCAAATTCATACAAAACAACATCATCTGTCGATATGGTTGCCCACATGAGATCATTAGCGATAATGGGTCACATTTCCAAGCTGAAACAGAGCAATTGCTAGCCAAATACAAGATTAAGCATCACCACTCTTCGCCATATAGACCACAGACTAACGGCGCGGTAGAAGCGGCAAACAAGAACGTTGTCACAATTCTCAAGAAAATGACTGACAACTATAGAGACTGGCCAAGCAAGATACCCTTTGCTTTTGGGTACCGTACATCGTCGGGACGCCCACCGGGGCTACTCCTTTCTATTTGACCTACGGCATGGAGGCCGTACAACCAATCGAGCTAGAAATACCATCCTTGCGTATTCGCTAGAAAGTCAAATCCGGAGGCCGATTGGAAGAGGGGAGATATGAAGAACTCATCCTCCTGGATGAACGTAGGCTACGCGCCTTACATAATGTCCAAACATATCAAGCCCGTATCAAACGAGCTTTCAACAAAAGGGTTAGGCCAAGAAACATCAAAGAAGGAGACTTAGTCCTCAAATCGGTTAGAGCTCTTTTACCTGTCGACCCACGAGGAAAATTCAAACTTAACTGGGCCGGACCATATCTAGTCAAATCCATACTCCCAGGGGGTGCGGTTAGAATCACAGACTTAGATGGGAATGAGTTTTCAAACCTCACAAACCTCGACCAATTGAAACGGTACTATGCCTAGAATAGGACAAAAACGCGCCTCGCGTAAACCCATGTGTCGCTCTTGTGGCACTAAATAAACGGCCCCTGGCCAAGCTAAAATAAGCTAAATGTCACTGTGCTCTTGCATTTTAACAAGTTTATCATCCTCCTATCATCAAATAAACTAAATTCGCACCTTCAGAGTAAGCAAAAGCTCGTGCTTACTTTCTACGTTCATCACAAGCTCTTGCTTCGAACAATTATTCTTTTACATTTACTTGAACTACGCGCAAGGGTTTGATTTCGCTTTTTTAAGTGAATACGTAGGCAATCCTTCACGGGATTCAACCCATTATATCTAAAAATAAAAAAATGTAAATAGAAGGACATTTGCATTGCATTTGAAATTCGACAAGAATAATAAGTAGAAAATCTCAACGATTTCATAACCATTTAACCTTTTTTATTTCATTCACTTTCTAATAATAGTAGTACGTTACATAATAAAAATAGAATAGGCTAGGATTCTAAAAATCCCTCCTTTTTATTACAACAATAAATAATAATAATAATTAAATAATAAATAGAGACTCGGGCTATTCCTCCATCTTCCCCTTGCCCTTGTCATTCTTGTCATATTTCCCGAGCCGGGCGCTCTTGCACCACTTCAGACCTAATCACCAACGGTCTTTCTCGAGGCCTGACTCTTCCGTTCTTGCCAACCACCATTTCCGCAACAGGAGTAGTCTTTGATTTCTTCGAAGGATGAAGGACCTGAAATCCAGCTTCTTCTTCTCCCTCTGTCAGATGCTTCTCCTTCTCTTTCTCTCCCTCGCGCACCTTGTAATCAACAGGCTCGCGTTTCCTCAGTCTCTCGCGCTCTTCCGGAGTTGCAGCCTTTCTCCACCTCAGATAAGAGTCCGACACCCACAAAGCATTGGCGGAGAAGCTCAAGAACCACATGTTTCTTTGGGCCCATTTGATAGCCCACTCTCTTCGGCTCTCTGTAGTAAGCGCCACGGCGATCTGCGGGGACGGTATCAAGCCTAGGGATCGTCCGCTTCAACCCAACTTGCCTCATCAATCTTTCCGGAAAGATGCATACCATGAACTCCAGTCCCGGAATGCGCACGGACCTAGTAGGATCCAAAGAAGACACTCCAGTGACAGACTTGAGGTGCCACCACGGTACGACCCACCTAATCAACGGACCATCATCATCCTTCAGTTTGTTCTTCCAATAGTCACAGACCCGGGAGAAGTCCACCATGTACAACCGCGTCCTCATCGCAATCATACGGGAATGATAGGAAAGTGCATGAACTGGGGGCTCGAGCAGTCGGAGCCGTTCCATAAGCCAAACCTACCAAAAGCAGGTATTAGAAGACAAAAAAAAAACGAAGAAAAAAAAAACGAAAAAAAAAAAAAAAAAAACGAAAAAGAAGAAGGAAAAAAAACCAAAAGAAAGAAAAGAAAAAAAAAGATGATGTCTTTTACCTGCAAAATGATGGGACTCCCCAAAAACGGCAGATCGCGGTTGGATTTCCTATTATCCAAACCCAAGATAATCTCCCCTAAGCATAAACAAGCTGGGCTCCTGCGCAGCTCCATTTGCTCAATAAGACCCAAAAGACGGGGATCACCTCGCAAATCTTCATCAACGTGTCCTTGGAAGACATACACGTGCAGCAAACAAAAACCAAATGCCCTCCTCCTGGCAACATGGGAAACAGTAGGGTCGACCCTGTTAATGAATCGGTCTACAAAGTCCAACATTCTCACGCCTTTCGGGGTAACTAAGCGATCCACCTCAAGTCTAGTCAGTCCAAGCAGGTCTCTGAATTTGCTCTTATACCCTTGTGAAGTGGAAGGAATGGCAGGTAAATGTTCGGGGTCCCACCCACCAATAGCAGCAATTTCTTCAGGAAATGGGCAAATATCGCCTCCCGTGAACGCGAAAACATGATAATTCGGGTCCCAATAGTCAAGGCAAGCATCCAAGAACGGTTTTACTATCTTAATGAGTTTCAAACTCAATAAAGACCCAAGGTTATAAGCACCCATATCGTGCTTCTCCATATTCGAAAACTCGTTGGTCCATTCCTTCAAGCGGATCTCCAAAGTATTCATGGTGACAAATTTTCTCTTGAAAATTTATTTTGAGAATTTTATGTGAATAGACGAGGAAGAGACGGAAGAATTATATGATTTAAAGCTTCGTCGACGCTTCTATTTATACTAATTGCTGTTTCCAAAAATCCGCCGAACAGGGCCAGGCAGGAATAGGCGCAAAGACTGCTGCGCCTATTCAAAAAGGACGCGACTCATCTTGCGCCTCTTCCCAGTGCTCACTTTCTGTGATTTCCGCGTTTGGATCTTTCCTAATTCTATAACGAATAATTTCCTATTCCTACGGGATTTTATTTTGGTAAATACGAGCAGTTTACCATGTTTCAAGTTTCCTAAATTCGCGGGCACGCATTTCGAGGCGACATCGACACCTTCGCCATTTTCATCACACTTAATTCTTTTTTTTTATCATTATTTTCATTTATTTATTTTTAGGAAATAAATTTCATTTTCTTTTTTTAGGAAATAATTTTCTTTTGTTTTCATTTTTAACGACTTTCAACATTTCCACATCTCTAACTTACAAATTTCCTTTTTTCTTTTTCTTTTTTTTTTTTTTTAGGGGGTAACCCTCCCTACCGTCCGGTCATTTCCTTGTGCTCGTTTGAGTCTCATTTAGCGCTGATTAAAGGCCTGTATATAAAATATATGTTTTGCGTAATTTCCATGTAAATTTCGGCAGCATGACGGCATAAACCGTTGTCTACCAAACCTGTTCAAGAACTAACCTGCAGGTACAAGCAACACAACCCAGCAGCAAAGGCACTCAGGCCATCGTATATACAAATGTACAAGGAAACTGGGGGCTTGCGCCCCGAACAAAGTCCAAAAGTCCAAGCAACTGGGGGCTTGCGCCCTAAACAGAGTCCAAAAATGTTTCAAAATCAAATGTTCAAAATGTACAAGTCTACAAAACTACACGAAACTACTGTTGGGCGCCCTCCAACTCGGCAACTCTGGCCGCAAGAACGGCATTCTCGGCGTCTCGAAACTCGAGCTCCCTCAGCAAGCGAGCGGTCTCCTCCCGGGACTGGGCCAACTCTCGCTCCAGCTCGCGGTCACCCTGTAAACAAGAAATTGGCTCATGTCAATCAGTTCAAGCAAGATCAAAAATCGGAAATAAAAAAAATCAAAAGAAATCAAATGAGGTTCATACCTGACGACCTCGACCACCGACGAGTGCCTCGATGGCAGTAGCTCGCAGCCGGCTGGCCACCCTCCATAGTGCCACGAACCGGGACGGCGCAACCTGCATTTTCAAAAGAGATTCTCAGCAAATTGAACAAGTTCAATCAAATGTGTTCTTACACAAAAGTTATATAAACAAAAGGCTTACCCTCCGAATCAGATGCTGCCAGTCGTCTAGGCCAGCATCCGTCATAGCTACGTCAAAGTCACGCAACTCGGAGATCGTCGTCCTCCCGGTCGCGTCAGTGTACTCAAGGGTCTCGGGGTACTCTGGGGCTCGATGCCCGCCGCCTCAACCTCCTGCAAAGACAAATAGCTCTCGTTAATCGATGATCTTTCGTCGCAATTCTCGAAGTCAAATCAAGCAAAAAAGTAAAAGATACTCACCACTACCGGCCAGTACGCCAACCTCCCGTAGAGGAACGCCGAGTAGTCCTCGCCAGGGAGAAGAAGGTCGTCGCCACTGGCACCAGCCAAGTCCGCCTCCCTCTCAGCCTCAGAAGGCTCCCTAAACATCGTCCTGGGAGGATCAACGGGAACCGTCAACGCGTCCCGAGAGCACTGACGAGCCAAACGCTCGCCCAGATACCACACAGGACCCATCGACGTCCACAACAGCAGCCGACTCGGGCTCCTAGGTCGAAGGACCTCAGCGACAAAAGGAGGCGCTCTAGCGTACTCCGCCCAAGGTCTGGGCACCCACTGCGACAATACGAAGTCAAAAATCATTCCTATGATCAATTAAAAGCAAAGTATAAAAAGAGTAAGTGGGATACTCACGCTGCTCAGCTGAAGGGCGTTCACATCCCGCCGGTAGACGTTGTGAGAAGAACGCTTGCTCTTCGTCCGGCACATGACCCAATCCCTCACCACGGGATAGGCCCTCTCCAACGGCTCCGTCCTCTTGGGCGCGAGACTCGGGAAGTAAGAGTACACCCACGCCTGTAAAGCAGAATAATCAATGACGATCTTTCGTGATTTAATAAAGAAAGGAATTTGCTATTAATATGAAAAAGGAAGGTTCATACCTCCAACAGTAGTCCAGGTCCGACAGCGCCAGGAGAAGTCCCCTTCTCCATCAACTCCGGACGAACCATGGCCCTCATAAAGCGGATGAGGACCGCAAAACCAGCAGTGACCCAGTCCCAGCGCTCTAGGGAACTCAGGTCAGAAAGAAAGGGAAGGAGTTTCGTCGATAGCCTCTCGCCCTTGTCTCCGAGGTAAATCGAAGACAGGAACCACCAAAGCCACAGACGAGCCCTCTGCTCAGTTGTACAGGGAGGAGGAGTCGTCTCCCTCCCATCAATCGTCACCAGCGCCGGGGTCTTCCCCGCAAAGTAGTCTCGGACATAAGTATTGGGTACCAAACCCGGCACTGCAACAGCCTTCGGCGACAAGTTCCAGCCGATCAATCTCCTCGCCTCGGCCGAATCCGCCCTCATAGCAGTCTCCGGCCACACCATCTCCTCGGTCCCGCACGGCAGACCAGAAATCATGCCGTAATCCTCCAAAGTGACTCCCACCTCACCGAAAGGCAGGTGAAACGTGGAAGTCGTATCCCAAAATCGATCCAAGAAAGCGCGGAACAGGCTAAGGTTAGCCCGCAACTTCCTCTTCACGATATCCCTCCAGACCTGAACCAGAGGACCGAACGCTCCACGCTCGATCATGGCCCTCTCCTCCGCCGACACCGGTGCTCGTAGTGCTCCATCGCTGTCGTGTAACCCGAGAACGACCTGATGTTCCCGGCCTCCTATTATGATTTGAAACAAAGCTATCTTTAGTTTTGACTGAAATTTGAAAGAAATTTGGACAAAAAGAACGAAAGAGGATGAATAATGAGTAGTGAATTCTTATTTACCAAGCTCTTCACCGTCCTGTAGGACAGGTGACCCTCTGCAGCCCACACGAGGTGCCTACTCTCTCAAGTCTCATCCCACGCAGGAGCTCCTCTCAGCTGACGACCTTCTCGCCCGACGTTGGCCCGTCTCGGGGCCTCCTCCTCCTCGACGGCCTCCTCCTCGTGAGCCTCGTCTCCAGTGGCCATCACCGCAGCAGTGAAGGCCTGCTCTAAAGCCTCCTCAACAGTACTGGCGTCTATCTCCATGGGAGTCCTCCCAGAAGTAGAGGCCTCATCACCTGCAACATTAAAGTAAATTCAGGCCGCGTCACATGACGACGAGCCTTTGTTAAGGGATTTTCGAGCCTTCAAAGCTCGGGAACTACTCCTCTCGTGCCATCCTTGGCCACGTTCCCGCCAACCCAATCACTCATGTGATAAATTGGGTCAAGTCAAGTCCAGTTCAAAGCCTAGTTCTAGGTTCGAGTCGAAAATTCGGCAGCATTTCGTTATAACGGCGATTATGCCCTAAAAAAGTGTCCTGAAAAAGTTGTCACAAACCAAAATTCCGAGATGGTAGGAAGTTTACCCATCATCCAAGGATCCCAAATATCAAATTTCATCGCAAATGGGCAATCCTAGGGCTATTTTCGAAGCAAATTACGGTCTAGCTGTGAAACCGTCTCAAAATTCATTCAAAGGCTCAAAACTTGATGAAAATTCGAAGTAAATACATGGTTATGTTCCTAACATTACCTAATATCCATTTCTAGCATCAATTTGGCATGGCAAATCCATTTGGGGGAAAAGCCCCAAATTTTCGATCAAAAGGGTCGAAAACCCTAATTTTCGCGGCTCAAAATTCGACAAATGAAGAAGATTAATGCAAGATTAAGACACATACCTCGATTAGTCATGTTTAAAGCAAGCTTTTGAATCAAACCTTGACGGAAATGGTGAAGATTTGAGAGAGAAATGGCAAGAATTGTGTTTCGAAATAATGAAACACAATCCCTTCTGATTTCGCGTTTTTACGCAGAAAAGCCAAATTGGGGAAAAGACGCAGCAGGCGCTGCGCCTCTTCCAAGAGACGCAGCTCTTGCTGCGCCTCTTCCTTTGTGTTCCCTCCATACGGATTTTCAAAAATTCGTTGTAAATTCGTTATTTGTGGGCCCATCTTTGGTGCGCCTCTTCCTCGATGCTATTTTACTCTTTTGGCCCATTCGACGATTTTCTTTCGTTCCGGCCCGCATTTCACCAGCCAGCAGCGGGCTGTTGCATATCGTTATTTATCTGTCCCCAGCACAGCAATATTTTGCAGTATTGCTCATTCAAGATTTCGCCCATGACGATCAAGATGTTCCTAGTCGTCAAAATATTTATCCAGCGCAGCGGTATTTTGCAGTATCGCTCACTCAAGATTTCGTCCACGACGATCAAGATGTTCCTAATCGTCAATATATTCCCCAACAAGAGTTCGCTTGAGACCAACGCAAGCAGATTCAACCTCAAGTTTTGCAAGAGTTCGCTTGAGACCGACGCAAGCGGATTCCCCAGCAGTTTCTACCAACGTCCTGCTGCTTTCGATATTTATTCTTCACGGAGTTCGACAAGGGTGTCATTCTCCGTAGGCATCTCGAGAAAGAAGTTCCTTCAGGTTCCTTGTGACCCCTAATGCCTTCACACATCAAGTTATCTTCAGACCAAAGGGTTTTGCCGAAGCGTCTTCAGTCCCGTTTCACCCAGGGGTATCTCAGGTATGGTTTCTCCTTATGGCTGGCGAGCTTCCTTACGTAGTCTAATGGACTTTAAACGACCCTCCCCGATAGTCGACAGACTCTAAAATGTTCCCGACGACAGGTCCTTGGTTCAGACCCTTTGAGCCGCCTCGCGTCGCCATAGTCGTCAGGTTGTAATCTTCGATTGACTGATGGCTATACTTTGACTTTCGCCTTGTCCAAGCCTCGGTCAAAGTGGGGGCTCAGAGATACCTCATTTCGCACCTCCCGCAAACCACCCGGTGATGATTGGGCCGCATGTTTGATACGCGGAACGATTTGTGACAGTTCGTAAGATTATCGTCAGGTGATTGCTCAAATATTAATGTCGACCTCTTAGTTGTCATCTACGTCCCGATACGGTCATTTTGGCAGTAATTAGAGTACATTCGGAGTCCGGGTCAAAAACCGTCTTCATTTTCTGATAACTGTTAAATTCCGAGTCGGAATGTTCTGGAATGTTCCGGATATTTCTATTCCATATTTCACAAATTTTATCTTTTGGCAAATAATATCCCGTAATATTCATAAGATAATCGAATTATTTCCGTCCTACCATAACTCAAACGCGGAAATCTTTCTTCAACAGGAGGAAACCTCCTGGGAATAGACGCAGCAGGTGCTGCGCCTCTTCCAAGAGACGCAGTGGCTGCTGCGCCTTTTCCCAGGCCCTTCTTTGCATGCTTTACGTATCTTTTTCATATCTTTCCGAGATTCACTTCCAAAGAGTCTCCGAAACCCTATTACGTCGTGTGATTAGTATAAATAGGAGCCTTCGCTCCTCATATTTCTCACGCGAGTGTCCGCCCTTCTCTTCTCCCTTTTCATTCTAGACTTCGTTCTTACTAATTGGCGCCTACGTGCTTGGACTTCCGACCACGTAAGCTCGGATCTTTCCGGGTACCAGCCTCTCCGTTGCATGACCGACCAATTTGACCAACTACACTCAATCAACTTTAATTAATCAATCGTTTTCCTCTTACGAGGGCACTCTCTTTGCATTCGCGTCGAGCATTCACTAGTCGATATCTTAGTTCATCTCGTTTCGTCAACATGTAAGTCTGAGGGTGTATAATCCTTATTTATTTATTGTATTTTATTTATCGTATCACCATTGTAAGGTTTATGTCGAAAACACCATTAAAACCGATTTCTAAAACCGTGCTTTAAAACTCTGTTTTTGCGGATTTCCAGTAGACAGACGTCGAGAAAAGACGCAAAGAATCGCCGCGCCTCTTCGAAGGAGCGCAGTTCCTGCTGCGCCTCTTCGTGAGGCTGCCGCAGTTCCTGCTTCTTTTCTTCTTCCTCGTCCTCTGTAATTCGCTTCTTTTTATTTGTTATTTGTTCGTCCGTTAATTCTTCGTCGTAATAGTATGTAATTCACATGTATATTGCATCATAAAATTCATCATTCATTAGCATGTTTAATCGTCATAAATCCGACTTAAATCCTAAATAATCCATATTTACGGGTTTTCGTCATTAAATTCGAACCCGGATTTTAGAGATTCAATTTGTTCATATTGAGTTTCTGGAATTTGTCATTGATATAGTTTAATCTGTTTAGTCGCATGTTCGTCACATATTCGTTGTATGTCCGTCATATTTAGCCTAATTGACTTATTTCAATAGAGGACTCATTAATATTTTCATTGTCTCATGTAATTAATTCGTTCACATCCGTCTCATTCATGTTTATTGCTTTATGACCGTCATTCACATGTAATTAACCTATTAATCACTTCCATCCGAGTAAATAATATAATCAATCCTTAAATTTACCAATCGACATTAACGATTTGCAGTTCCGGCTTCACAGCCAGAACTCACCCTTGGGAATGACGCGAAGAATCGCCGCGCCTCTTCCAGAGGGCGCGATCTCTTGCTTTGTTCGAGATGGGTTCGTCCTCGAACTCCTTTTCTGCCTTGGCATAGATTAATTAGTTTACGTATTTACTAACTAATATCCGTAATATCACTAATTCCTGTTCGTTAATTCTTTTTGTTTCCTTTATTCCTTTTTTCCAAATTATCCGTTTTAAAGGTATTTTCGACATAAATCGCCTATTCCCATGTAATTATTGTAATTTCCATTATTGTAATTTTCATTATTGTATTTCTTTTGTTGTTTGTATGCTTTCACATGTGAATCAACATTAAATCCTACTTCGACCCAATTCACTACTACAATAACCATTAAGGAGAACGGTCAAGCACCGTTCTAAATGCATCTTTCAACCGGCATGTGGCCAAGCGTTCTCTTTGACATATGAGAACGGTTGGTAAATGGTCAACCCGTGCTCGTTGTTATTTCAAATAGCACGGTTGCTAATGGGAACCGCTCTCATTGATATTTCAAACAGCACGGGTGTAAAAGGGGACCGGGCTCTTTGTTAAGGCGTTCTCTTTGACAGAGGTGTTTGGCGCCATTGTTGAATCTTTTCAAAGAGAACGGGGGATGATACAACCGTTCCCTTTGATTCTTACATTTTTTTTTTAATATTTCTAATTTTATCGTAACTCCTACACGATTCAACCGTATAGCTCATAAAAATTAAACCTGTTACAATTCAGAAACTTCAGCAAGTTTTACGCAACAAATAACTTTCAAAGTTAATTTGAATCCATAAGGAAAAATCCTTGAGCAAATATACAAAGTCTTATCATATTTTTAAGAGGCTACAAATATCAAAGATACGCTACCTTCTGCTAAACATAAATTAAAATTCTTATATCCTCATCGCTTAGCCGCATCCATATGCATCTTCCAAAAATTATAATCATCATCTTCATCCATCATTGCTTTCAGGCTTAAATTGGAGTGCGAATTCAGCCCAAATATTCCACACCTCGTCAATTTGCTAACGATGTATGTCTTTGGGGCGTTAAACACGAACTATTATACACACGACACCTAAAAAATATAGTTAATATAGTATATATGATGTGAAAAGTAAAATAATTACCTAAGATGGAAATGCAAAAAAAAAGTGATGCAAATGATTCAAATAAAGAAAAAAAACATACATTTGGGAGAATATTAATATATCTTCCTTTGATAATCTCGAACATATATCGGCAAACATAATATCCGCATAATACGCTCCCAACACGGGCTGCCGAGGACACTAAAATAGAAACCTATGATGAGATATACATATTATATCTACTCCCTATGACAAAAACAATTATTAAGGGTGGTAAATTCAGCTTATGGGCAGCTTATTATATATTATAGGACAAAAATATTTGTCATGCCAAGACAGAAACAATAGAGTATTTCGTTCCCTATGACAAAAATATTATATCTACTTCCTTGCTTTGGAGGGAGGTTCACTGGTCATCTCATAAGAAATGCAAAAAAGAAACACTAGAAATATAACTGGTGTAACCACTACCTTGTTGCTACGGTTTTACACTATTTGTCATGCCAAGACAGAAACAATAGAGTATTTCGTGGGAACGTGCAGGAAAAGAGAATTCAATATTTGGTTAGTGTCCATATGCTTCATAGGACGAATGCTAGGATACTAACAGAGATAATAGCTAGTCTGAACAATTGAGAATATATAATACCTCAATTAATTTCCAAGTAAGTGGTTTCTCCTCGAACCTGGCAAGTGGATCGATAGCATTTCTTTTCTCGAGCGCCCTATATTTTATTTAACTAAAATATGTAATCACTTCACACATAATTCAAAACACTTCAATATAAAAAAGCGAACAATGAGAATATTTTCACATAATTAGCCAGGAATAAATAAATAGAAAGCCCTCAACTATACCAGATCATTCACTAGCTCTTAGCAGTACAAAATTCCATTGTTAAATGCATAGTTCACTCACGAGCTGGTTGTTACAGTTGTAATGAAGAATTGAGACCCATTGGTGTCGGGACCTACATTAGCCATAGAGAGAAGGCCTACACATTGAAAGAAGACAAGGATAAATATCCGTTGCCCAAAAAACTATAATCTTCAACGAACATTTTTCAATTCAACAAGTTGTTATAACCCTTCTAGTTAGGTATTATTTCACCAACATAACTCTCATGTCTTGATTCTAAACACACAACAACCTTTCACATAATAATCACTAATAAGACAACAAAAGTAGTTAAGTACCGGGTCCAGTATGTTTCAGCTTGAAGATATCATCGGGAAACTTCTCTCCGTAGATTGATTCTCCACCTCTTCCATCCCCGAGAGTGAAATCACCTCCCTGAAGCATGAAGCTTGGAATAATCCTGTGGAATTTGCTTCCCTTGTAGTGCAGCAGTTTCCCAGATTTGCCAATACCTTTCTCTCCTGAAATAAGCAACAAACCAATGTTCAAAACTCATTTTTTCACAAATAGGGTGATAACTCATTGGCCATGACAGAGAGCAGCAGAACCCCCCACCCTTTTAATGAACAGTGAGTCGGTGAAACAGTATTACACGAAAGACCAACAAAAATGCTTACGCCGTCCTCATTTATTTAAATAGCGCAGCATTTCAGTAATAGAAACACGATAGCAGCCTAAAAACAGCCAACATATTTTCTCTAGCCATCTAGTGTATAAGCTTAAGACCATTCTATCCACCGCTATTTAAAAGTTTGGAAATGAAAACAACAGTATAAATCAGAGGACGAGATTGCAAACTTGCCAGTGCACAATGCTCGGAAATTTTATGCAATAATTAAACATAAAGGCTAAAGTCAGTAGCAAATTCAAACTACAAAGCAAATACTCTAAAATAAGAAGAAGCAACTTCGAACTGGTCACATACATTCTATAGTTCACTGCCAACTTCAGATATCAAATAAATCACATATTCAGAATCCTGGCTCTACTCCGGTTAAAATTCAATAATATAGAGTAAGAGGAACGAACCTTTAGCTAAGATTACTATGGCAGTACTTGGTTATAAGAGTGTTAACTGCGTTGCAAATAGCATTAGTGATTAAATACAGGTCTTCTCTTGGTCTTTACTTGTTTTCTAAGGAGTAATACTCATCTTATTTACTTCCCCAGCATCTGCACTAATAAAATAAATTGAGTCCCAAGTAGTATTGGTTTAAGCTAACAATTAATCGTTGCAGGCAAGGCAAAAAACTCAGCAAGCCAAATAAATTGGGGGTCCTGATCATCTGCATCTCAGCCACTACATGTGACAAATTCAAGAAGTTCAACATCCAGAGCTCAATCACTATAAAAGTACATTAACAGTAAATGCCACAGAATCAATATATACTACTATCAACTAAAAAAAACCAAAGCTATATAAGACTTCTTCATAACACAAGTAAACTACCAAGTCAAATTTCATGCTTCTCAATGCAGGATTTCAAAACCAAATCGACAAAATAAAAATTGATTAAGCTCTTATATCAAGGCCAAACAGAGATTTTACCATCATTATCCAGGATTCGGCTCGAAATAAAAACGTAAATTATATATATTAATATTTGAGCATATTAATATAAAGTAAAATTGAAGAGAAAACATGAAAGAGGGGTTGAAATTGAAGTGTGGAAACCCTGGTGGCATGATGTTTGGCGGGAGAGATGTGGAACTGAAACCGCCAACATTGAGGACACGCCCAAAGGTACCGTCACAATATGAGCTCCACTGTTTAATTATCATATTTAAGAGTTAAAGAAATATGGTCTTACCAACAGAACCAGCGGCAAGAACGATCCGCCACTACTAAGGTGTGCACAACCAGAAGCAACGTGAGGTGGTGGCCGGAGTACGAGCGACCAGCGACAACCAAGGGTAACCGGGGACAACAAGGGATGACACAAGTATAGGGAAACCACACCGTGCTAAGGCGGAAAAGATGATGGAGGTTGCGATGGACAGATGGCGACTAAGGAGAAGGCTCAGCGATGGTGGGTTATTAAAGCGCGATGGTGAGCAAAGCGTTGGTGATTAGGGCGTAGTGATGAAAGCTATGATTGTTGTGTTTGAAAGAAATACTCCGTAGCAGGGGCGGATGCAGGATTTGAGTAAAGGGGTGGCACACCCCCAAAAAAAAAATGCGGACAACATTTATACATTGGCACACCCCCCAAAAAAAATGCGGACAACATTTATACATTAAAATTCTAACATCGTTCATACATAAATATAATCATCCAAATGGCTCAAAAAATAGACGTATTTCATTCCCAACCTTGCTGCAATTCATATGGAACATAAAGAGTGGTCTAATGCTACAATTTCTTTTATTGCTTATAATCACCCATTTTCACAAAACTGACAGCATCATTCATTACACACTGGCTTGTACAATAATGTTGTTTCATAGACTCATACGAGCTAAAATCAACTCGTCTCACATAATGAAAACTTCAGCTTTTCAATTAGAACTTATTACCAATCAATTAGCTCACCTCTTATGACCAATTAATTAACTCACACAATCAAAATTAAGCAAATTCAAGCAAAACAAAACTTGAAATAAATCACATTTGCTGCACCCCAGGACAAGGTTTACTAAGGCCTGACCTAAAAATCATTCGAGAAATTGCCAAGAAACTAGAATGATATACCTTTAGCTCAATGCTCCACCGCCATATGTATCCATGCCATGTTAATAGAGGATGAACAATGTCTTGAATCCATCCTTAAATGAGTCTAAGATGATGATTGATATGCTGACTTATTTTATTCGTCTTTCTACTCATATTGATACATGAGCTGATGAGCTTGGCAATCTAGCCTAAGCTTTGAGCCATCTGCCTTCGCTCTAATGTGGTAAACATTGGGTTCTGTTCGGGCTCTCTGCGAGACTGTGAATTTTACTGGGTTATATATTTATAAGATATCCATTGCATCTAAGAGTACAATCCTTTCTTCATTTCTTAGTAACTACGGAGTACATAATAGCAATTGAAGAACTATTCAAAACAATTTAATTAGCATAACACAACAAAGAAAAAGTCAGACACTTTGATCATATTTTTCACATGTTTACCCCTCACAAATTCAGGTTCCAAACAATCCAGGAAATCCCAACAGTCTCATCCTCCTGGTTTATATTATCTACTCCTTAAGTTAACCGATTATCCGATTATACCTTCCGATCCTGACCATTCTATGGATCCGAAGTATAATTATGATTCTTACAACAGTTATTCTACACTAATCCATGTTGAAAGCGATCAAATTTTTAGTTATATTTAAATAGATTAACAAACCAATAAGAACAATTAACAAATTAATCAATCAAATGCTTAAGAATTGAATTTGGAGAAAAAATTACTTACCCAATACCCATTATCCAGGGCGGCACTATGGCAGGTGGAAGGCCGGAGGTGAGGAGGTGGCCGGCGGTGGGGTGGTTGGATTTTGGGATCTTTGGTTTTGTTTTGTGTAGAGTGTTTAGGTTTATGTGGTTCTATACTTCTATGGCGCCTTCCTTCTTTTTTCAATTTTCAAGATTTTTAGTTTTTTTTTTTTCTTCTTCTCACGTGAGGCACGTGCCCTCACTTTCCCCCGCAGATCCGCCACTGCTCCGTAGAATGGTAGACGGCAAGTCATATGAATGAATAGTTTTCTAGGGATATTTAGAAGAGAACGGTGGTGATACAAACCGTGCTCATTGTTTTTTCAAAGAGAACGGTTTTCTATATTAACCGTTCTATTTGATCTTTTAGGACGGTTGGTCAAACCTAACCGTTCTCTTTGTTAATCTACGAGAACGGTTTGAACAAGAAACCGTTCTCTATTGGAACCCTATATGCCCGCCCAAACTAAAAATTAAAAAGAGACCAGTTCCGCTATCAACCGTTCTTGAAGGGGCGTTCTCGTAGCCTAAAATTGTAGTAGTGATTGTATGCTAATTTCGTGTTCACCGACTTAGTTAATTCTCACATGTTAGGATTAATCTATGGATGTTGCATTGCATGCATATAGCCGACGATATATCAAGTACGAATAACTTCCCTAATCATTAGTAGAGGCCGCTATCGAGGCGGGCGGGATTAGGTGTTCGATCAAAAGAGCTTCCTAATACGTACCCTCACCCCTTACTCCAGATATCTGTGAACACCCGTGTTCATTGGCATCCACGAGAGTCATTCTAGACATAGAATGCTAAGGGTAACGATTGCTTAGTGTTCATGTCACTACTTTGTGTCTTGACATGACACGAGGTACTCGAACGGTTCCAATTTCCCATAAAAATTGGTGGCGAC